>NC_069500.1:255993961-256228537 GCF_027579735.1 Bombina bombina
AGTGTTAGGTTTAATTATATCTTAGGTTAGGATTTCTTTTACAGGTAAATTTGTTATTATTTTAACTAGGTAACTATTAAATAGTTCTTAACTATTTAATAGCTATTGTACCTGGTTAAAATAATTACAAAGTTGCCTGTAAAATAAATATTAATCCTAAAATAGCTATAATATAATTATAATTTATATTGTAGCTATATTAGGATTTATTTTACAGGTAAGTATTTAGCTTTAAATAGGAATCATTTATTTAATAAGAGTTAATTTATTTTGTTAGATAAAAATTATATTTAACTTAGGGGGGTGTTAGTGTTAGGGTTAGACTTAGCTTTAGGGGTTAATCCATTTATTAGAATAGCGGTGAGCTCCGATCGGAAGATTAGGGGTTAATAATTGAAGGTAGGTGTCGGCGATGTTAGGGAGGGCAGATTAGGGGTTAATACTATTTATGATAGGGTTAGTGAGGCGGATTAGGGGTTAATAACTTTATTATAGTAGCGCTCAGGTCCGCTCGGCAGATTATGAGTTAATAAGTGTAGGCAGGTGTCGGCGACGTTGTGGGGGGCAGATTAGGGGTTAATAAATATAATATAGGGGTCGGCGGTGTTAGGGGTATCAGATTAGGGGTACATAGGGATAACGTAGGTGGCGGCGCTTTGCGGTCGGAAGATTAGGGGTTAATTATTTTAAGTAGCTGGCGGCGATGTTGTGGGGGGCAGGTTAGGGGTTAATAAATATAATACAGGGGTCGGCGATGTTAGGGCAGCAGATTAGGGGTACATAGGGATAACGTAGGTGGCAGCGATTTGCGGTCGGAAGATTAGGGGTTAATTATTTTAAGTAGCTGGCGGCGACGTTGTGGGGGGCAAGTTAGGGGTTAATAAATATAATATAGGGGTCGGCGGTGTTAGGGGCAGCAGATTAGGGGTACATAAGTATAACGTAGGTGGCGGTCGGCAGATTAGGGGTTAAAAATTTTAATCGAGTGGCGGCGGTGTGGGGGGACCTCGGTTTAGGGGTACATAGGTAGTTTATGGGTGTTAGTGTACTTTAGGGTACAGTAGTTAAGAGCTTTATGAACCGGCGTTAGCCAGAAAGCTCTTAACTCCTGCTATTTTCAGGCGGCTGGAATCTTGTCGTTAGAGCTCTAACGCTCACTTCAGAAACGACTCTAAATACCAGCGTTAGAAAGATCCCATTGAAAAGATAGGCTACGCAAATGGCGTAGGGGGATCTGCGGTATGGAAAAGTCGCGGCTGAAAAGTGAGCGTTAGACCCTTTAATCACTGACTCCAAATACCAGCGGGCGGCCAAAACCAGCGTTAGGAGCCTCTAACGCTGGTTTTGACGGCTACCGCCGAACTCCAAATCAAGGCCTTTGTGAGTAATATTTTCTAACCTTCCACAACTACTGTTTTGTGTTACTCTGCCTGTATTTCTACCGCTTCTCATGCTAACTGGGATTACTAGTTCAACACATACTGTGCACATACTTTGTATTAGCCTGATCTGTGATCTGCTTCAGATTGAGTCTGTGTTTTCCAATTGTGTGACTGTCTAAATGTTATTTGATGAATAACTACTTCTAACCTTTCATTGTGGATTACAACTCTGAAATTTGTGTTTACCTTACTTAAGGATTTTCTACAGAGATCACTGAGGATTACAAATAGAGATTCTATTTTGCATATTTCCTATCTAATGTCTAACATGTCGCTTCTCCCTCAATAAGGGTCTAACGTGACACCTGTGTATATAATTAAGTATTCAGTATATCCTGAAAACCATACTTTATAACAACTTTACACTATACTACTTGGTTTCACTTTGAAGCTAGTGTTACCAAATCACAATAGTGTTACATTTCACATTCTTGTCTTGTAAAGTTGTTACCTCCCTGACATAATACTAAGCCTAAAAAAGTTACGTCACAAGTATGGATCCTGCTGAAATACCCCAGTTTGTATTTAACCTAAACCAAAAGGTGGATAAAATGGGGCAAGCAATATTAGACCTACAACTAGAAACACAGGTTCTTAGAGAATTGATAAAGGATCTGAAAGTCCCGCACACCTCAACTATTGAACCACAAGTTAGTTTACCTGGCTCCTTTTCTGGAGACAGGCGGTCTTACAGACAAATTAAAAATGCTTGCCACCTCCTATTTAACTTAAAACCTCACACCTACCCAACAGACAGGGTAAGGGTACTCTCTACAATATCTTTTCTCAGGTCAGAACCTAGGGTATGGGCTGACCACCTATGTGAAACCAATGACCCTCTAATAAATTCTTTCTCTGGGTTTTTCTCTGCTATGGATGAGTTATACAGTGATACAGATATCCAACTCACAGCAGAACAAAAAATGAGAAACCTTAAACAAGGAAAAAATATGTGGAGGATTACATCACAGAATTTAAATTATATGCTTCCGACTTAGCCTGGAGCTTGGTTTCACTCCGCAATCAGTTTAGGCTCGGCCTCTCTGATTCCATTAAAGACGAACTAGCAAGGATAGAGATGCCAAGTACTCTGGATGCTCTCATGAAAGTAGCAACTCAGATTGATCATAGGCTAAGAGAATGTAAGGCAGAACGCACCTACACTGAATCTGCTTCTAAGGTCCCATCGTCCAGCACTACACACTCAAGACCTACAACTAATGACCCCGTCACCCCTATGGATATCGGGGTAATTAGGGGACCACTCACTGCCGAAGAACGAATGAGAAGAAGGAACAACCACTTATGCATGTATTGTGCAAACCCGTCACATGGTCACAGACTGTCCCATTCTACGTAAAAACAAAAAGAGTAAGTTTAATATTGTAAATAATGTAACAAGACTTGATGAACCACCTTCTTATTCCAATTTATCTCTCTTGTTACAGTGGGACCTTAGACGTCTGCCAATCAATGCCATAGTGGATTCTGGAGCTTTTGGCAATTTCATTGACAACACCACTGTACAAATTAATAAAATACCCACTGTTGAAAAAAAACACCCTGTCTCTCTCAAGGTTTTTGATGGTTCCGTACTAGAAAACGGTCCTATCATGCACAAAACAATTCCCTTATTAGTGACCACTCAAGGGGGACATACTGAGTATATTACCTTTGACGTTATACCTTCACCACATTTCCAAGTCGTTTTAGGTCTATACTGGCTACAATTACATAATCCTAATATAGACTGGTCATCACTCACTTTAACCTTTCAATCAACATTTTGTAAAAATACTTGTTTTCCTCAAACAGCAGTACTACACACTAGCACTGATGTACCTCCTATACCGACTCACCATCTAGATTTCCAGGAAGTGATTAGTAAGGTGGAAGCTGATACACTCCCACCTCATTGGGTATACGACTGCCCAATTGAATTGATCCCAGGAGCAACACTACCTTTAGGTCATCTTTACCCCCTTACCCAACCTGAACTAGAACATTTAAAAGAATATCTGCAAGACAACCTAAAGAAAGGTTTCACCCGACCGTCTACCTCTCCTGCAGCTGCAGGTATGTTTTTTATGACTAATAAAGACTCCACTCTTCGTCCCATCATAGATTATAGGGAGCTCAATAAACGGACCGTAAAAAATCGGTATCCACTCCCTTTAATTCCCGAAATGATTGAACGACTTACTGATGCCACAGTGTTCACAAAACTTGACTTGCGTGGGGCTTACAACCTTATTCGTATAAGGGAAGGCGACGAATGGCTCACTGCCTTGTGATGCCATTCGGCCTTTGTAATGCCCCCGCAACTTTCCAGCACTTTATAAATGATATATTTCGCAATCTCTTAGATGTTTGTTTAGTTGTCTATTTAGACGACATCCTGATCTACTCTCAGAATATTTCAGACCACATAAAACACGTACGCTGGGTGCTGGCCCGTTTAAAGGTACATAAGTTATATGCCAAGCTCGAGAAATGTTCTTTCCACAAATCTAATATTTACTTTTTGGGGTATACCATCTCCTCAGAAGGCATACAGATGCAGTCTGAAAAGGTTGAAGCAGTAAATAATTGTCCACAACCTCATGACCGCAAATCCCTACAAAGGTTTCTAGGTTTTGCTAATTATTATAGAAAATTCATAAGGAATTTTTCTAGAATTGTTAAACCATTGACTCAACTTACTGGTACTACACACCCATTTCTTTGGGAAAAACAACATACTGCTGTCTTTGAACACCTGAAAACATTGTTCACCGAAGCTCTCATCTTACATCTACCTAATCCTAACCTTCAGTATTTTCTGGAGGTGGACTCTTCAGACTATGCTATAGGTGCAGTCTTGTCCCAACAGAAGGCGCCTCATGAACCGATCCATCCCATTTCTTTCTTTTCTAAATCCATGAGTTCAGCTGAGAAAAACTACGCAATTAGTGATAAAGAATTGTTAGCAATCCGAAGATCATTAGAATTCTGGCGACACCTCCTAGAAGGGGCTAAGAAAACCTTTTTGATTTATACTGACCACAAAAACCTTCAGTATCTCCAAAATAATAAGACTCTCTCATCCAGACAGGTTAGATGGAGTCTGTATTTTGCAAGATTTGATTTACAGATAATCTATCGCCCGGCATGTAAAAATGGTAAGGCTGATGCCCTCTCTCGCCAATCAAGTCCACCATCTCAAAGTACCAGTTATACAAATATTATTCCTACTGAACGATTCATTGTTTTAACTTCTGACATTTTGACAGACATACAAAAGCTCTCACATATGCCACTACCTAACTCTAAGGTTCAGCTAATTAACCGGAATGGAATATATTACTACAAAGACAGAATATTCTTACCTGAACCTTTAAGACATCAAATTCTACAAGAGCAGCATGATTCACCTCTTGCAGGTCATCCAGGAGAGAGACGTACATTAGAGTTGATCAGCAGAGCGTATTGGTGGCCAGACATGAAAAGATCAATTTCTGACTACATAAAAACCTGCCTTATATGTCAAACTTGCAAAACAGAGAAAAAGAGCCCATATGGACTACTTATGGCCCTACCTGTTTCTGATAGACCATGGAAACAAATAGTCATAGACTTCATAGTGGATTTACCTCCCTCTAAAAATCATACCACTATAATGGTGGTTGTTGATAGTTTTTCAAAAATGGCTCACTTTCTAACATTTCATAAATTACCAACTGCACCTGAAACAGCCAGACTTTTTATGGATCAAATCCTAAAGTTACATGGAGTACCAAGTACTGTGATTTCCGTCAGGGGATCTCAATTTACTTCAAGATTTTGGAAATGTTTATGCAAATCTCTTAATATCAAACACCAATTCACTACTTCATTCCATCCTCAATCAAATGGACAAGTGGAGAGAATAAACCAATGGTTGGATGAATACCCACAATGTTTTTGTGCTTATCAACAACATAATTGGATTTCATATCTCTCTTTCACAGAATTTGCATATAACAACCTTACTAATTCTTCAACCAATCTTACACCCTTCTATGCAAATTATGGATACCACCCCACTTTCACTTCCATCTCATCAACCCCTTCTGATTCACCTTTGGTTGATGAGTTGAATAATTCTTTACAGGACAACTTCAATTTTATAAAAGAGAACATTATTAAGGCTCAAAACTCACAGAAATATCACTACGACTTAAGACATAGAGATCCTCCTAAGTATAAAATCGGAGACCAAGTATGGTTATCAACCAAGAACCTATGAATACAAGTGCCAAGTAGGAAACTAACACAAAAGTTTTGTGGACCTTTCAAAATTCTCAAAGTAGCCAATCCTAACGCCGTTACTTTAGACCTTCCCTCTTCCATGAAAATACATGCTACATTTCATGTATCTCTCCTCAAGCCTTATAACCCAACCAGAGTTCAAGCTTCTCACACACCTTCGTCTCTTGAATTACAAGATACCGATGTATATGAGGTTGATCAGATTATTGACTCTAGGATTTCCAAAGGAGTATTGCAATACTTGGTTAGATGGAAGAACTTCACCAAGGATGATGATACGTGGGGACCTTCTACTTATATCTATGCTCCTAAATTGGTCTCCCAGTTCCATCAGAAATTCCCGGATTCTCCTACACCTCAAGCTGAGGATCAGCTTGCTTGACAGGGGGATCATGTCAGGGTTTTGACTGTTACTGCACCTTTAAGTTGGTTCACCAATCACAGTGATTCATCGCCTATTTTAACACCTGCTCTCCTAACTAGCATTGCTTAGTATTTTGTTTCTCTATCTAGAGTAACTCTGAGCCTTACTCTCTGAGATTTTCACAGATACCTAACTTCAATTTTCCTCCTCAGGATTCATTGTTTACCAAAGTCATTTCTTTAACAAGAGGCCAACACTCTCCTGTCAGCATTGGAATATGCAGACCTCTAACATCTCGCTATTTCCTAGCCTATAGAGTCTTGGCATCTTAACTACTACAGAGAAGCTGTTTCCTTTTTTCTTCAAGCAGGGATCTGTTTCTTGCAACACTAACAGGAAGTGACCGGGCCCAAATTGTGCGCGCACAAGGAGTCAGAACAGGCAGCAGGTTCAGACAACAAACTTTTGTGAGTAATATTTTCTAACCTTCCACAACTACTGTTTTGTGTTACTCTGCCTGTATTTCTACCGCTTCTCATGCTAACTGGGATTACTAGTTCAACACATACTGTGCACATACTTTGTATTAGCCTGATCTGTGATCTGCTTCAGATTGAGGCTGTGTTTTCCAATTGTGTATTATCCTCAGCAGAATATTAAGATTCATACCAAGTGTGACTGTCTAAATGTTATTTGATGAATAACTACTTCTAACCTTTCATTGTGGATTACAACTCTGAAATTTGTGTTTACCTTACTTAAGGATTTTCTACAGAGATCACTGAGGATTACAAATAGAGATTCTATTTTGCATATTTTCTATCTAATGTCTAACATGTCGCTTCTCCCTCAATAAGGGTCTAACGTGACACCTGTGTATATAATTAAGTATTCAGTATATCCTGAAAACCATACTTTATAACAACTTTACACTATACTACTTGGTTTCACTTTGAAGCTAGTGTTACCAAATCACAATAGTGTTACATTTCACATTTTTGTCTTGTAAAGTTGTTACCTCCCTGACAATACCTAAGACATTGAGAGAATCCATACTTAAACATTCTCATGATAATATACTTTCAGGACATATGGGGATACAAAAAACTCTAGACCTTACTAAAAGATATTTTTGGTGGCCCCAAATGGAAAATTCAGTACAAGATTATGTCAAAACTTGTGACATCTGTGCAAGAAACAAGATAGAACATAGAAAACCCATTGGTCTATTGGCATCACTTCCAATTCCTGATATGCCCTGGTCCATTATTTCAATGGACTTTATAGTCGTCCTACCTCTATCTCAAAATTGTAGCACCATATACGTAGTGGTAGATCATTTAACCAAATTGGCTCATTTTGTCCCACTCAAAAACCTTCCAACAGCCATGACTATTTATTTAATATATATTTATAGAATCCATTGTACGACTTCATGGTCTTCCTACAACCATAATAAGTGACAGGGGTACACAATTTACCTCCACCTTCTGGAGATCTCTATGTAAACTTCTGAATATTGATGCTAGATTCTCTACATCTTTTTACCTACAAACAAATGGCTTAACCGATTAAATAAAATATTAGAACAATACCTAAGGTGTTACATCACACATTTGCAGGATGATTGGGTCTCTTATTTGGCCATAGCAGAATTTTCATACAACAATTCTGTATCATCGTCCACTAAGATGACTTTTTTTTGCTACCTACGGGTATCACCCATCCACTATGTCTTTATCTAGAAGTAGTGTAACTTCACCTAGTGCATCTCACTTTGCTTCAGATTTGCAGCAGAGAATGACACTTCTTAAATCCCATTTAATTGAGGCAAAAGAAAGACAAAAATTCTATTACGACTAACGTCATACAGAAGCTGCTGACTCCATCAAAGAAACTAGCTAATCAGTTTATTTGCCCTTTCAAGATTAATAAAGTGATTAATTCTAATGCAGTACGAGTTACTTTACCCAGGGATTATAAAATCCACCCTGCCTTCCACGTTTCATTGCTTAAACCGTATATGAAAAATACCCGAACATCGGATGGAGATCCGCCTCCTCCAGTGATATTGGATAACCATGAAGAGTTTGAGGTGGAACGTATTCTGGATTCCAGAATCAGAAGACGGAATTTGGAGTATTTGGTTAAATGGAGAGGTTACGGACCAGAGGAAAATTCCTGGATTCTTCACTCGGATCTCCATGCTCCACTCCTCCAACAAGCCTTACATCATAAAAATCCCTTTAAGCCTTGTTAAGGATTCCCTGAGGTAATCCCTTGATGTGAGGGGTATGCAATATACCTTTAAGGTATATTCCCTCCTACTCCTTTCCTGTCTCTACTTAAGGAGTCTCCTCCCTTTCTTACCTGCCTGATTAATAGATTTGTTTCTGCCTAAGTAAAAGCAAGTAGTCTATTCTCTAGTTCCAGGTCGGAGTTAAAGGCTAAGTAAAAACTCTTTATACTTAAGTCTTATTTTGTATACTCGCTTATTACCTATTATCCTCTGTTTGAGTCATTTACCTTTTTCAGCAGTTCAGAATCTCTATCTCTGGATTCATCATCACCGCTATGGCTGAACACTTCCATTCTGTCACTCTGCATCGGATCACCACAACCGGAACTCTCAGCCTGCACTTCCGGTTTCCACACAGAACCACATTACCGCTGTTTGCTAGACATCTGATCCCGAGATCTCTTCAGAATAAACCCTATCAGGACTTACAGGTACCTTACTTCATGTACCTATTGTATACTTAAATCGCTACTTACCTTGGTGTCTTGATTTATATTGGATTCATGTACTTTTTCTGAGATCTTGGCACAGGATTGAATATCATCCAAGCTACATTTGTTACACTTTCATCTGACTCATTAATTCTCATTTTGGATACAATTCCTCTGAACATTCCCCTCTGATACCAAGTTATTACCATTCTGATAACCTATATTGTTTCATTCCGATTTACAGCTCTAGTTACTCTGAAAGAAACTCTGTTTGAGTTCATATCTATAGTGACTCTCTCAGTGCTAACTTCATTTAAGCAATAAGCTCACTATATCTTTCTCAGTAGCTTTACCTATTAACTATTGAGACTGTATATACTGGAGCAACAAAACTAATTTATTAGTTTCATGGTGTAGAAACAAAGTATTGTTTAGAAAGATCTTATCAAATATATATCTAAACATTACAATATATATATATATCACACAGAGGAAGTCCAGCACTCACTTACAAGCACTCAGTTCAGATTAAAAGCAAAAATGGAAGAGTTAGTTTCTGCATCTGGCCAATTGGAACAAGCCCAGGTACCACGTCAAGGTCTCTCCAAAAACCTGGGTCCCTAAACAGCCACATAATGCAAGCTCTCAATCAAACAAACTGGGAACAAGTGATGGGTGCACAGACTTATGTAATCACCCTTGCAAAATACAAAACACAGAAGGGGAATGCACTCTCAGACTGGACTGGGTACACATCCCATGACCCTGCAACATGCACATCCCTGGGTGCTCAATAACATTTTCACGAAGCTGCACTGTCCCCAGAATCCCATGCAGTTAACCCCAGACAGGTCTGGGTGCAAGGCCCATATGGAAAATTACAAAACAAATTAATAGAGCACACAGAGGAAGTCTAGCATTCACTTACAAGCACTCTGTTAAGATTAAAAGCAAAAATGGAAGAGTTAGTTACTGCATCTGGCCAAATGGGACAAGCCCAGGTACCATGTCAAGGTCTCTCCCAAAACCTGGGTCCTTAAACAGTCAAACAATGCAAGCTCTCAATCAAACAAACTGGGAACAAGTGAAGGGTGCACAGACTTATGTAATCACCCTTGCAAAATACAAAACCCGGAAGGGGACTGGACTCTCAGACTAAACTGGGTACACATCTAATGACCCTGCAACATGCACAGCCCTGGGTGTTTAATAGCACTCTAAGGAAGCTACACTGCCCCCAGAGTCCCAGGCAGTTAAACCCAGACAGGTATGGGTGCAAGGCCCATAGGGAAAATTACAAAACAAATTAATACAGCACACAGAGGAAGTCCAGCACTCACTTACAAGCACTCAGTTAAGATTAAAAGCAAAAATTGAAGAGTTAGTTACCGCATCTGGCCAAATGGGACAAGCCCAGGTACCACGTCAAGGTCTCTCCCAAAATATATATAAATATGCACTTTAGAACAGTTACACCATGAATGAACTGTATCATTGGATGGTTTGATAAATATTTGATACATATTTGCAAATTATAATGAAAGTTTTTTTGCTGAAGGATACCAGCTTGCAATTTTAAATGCTGAGGCTTTTCTTTCTTTCAGTGGCTACTGATCATACTTTTAATCTTTTTTGTTTTTTTAGGGGGTAGACCTTATTTTAATTTTTTTTTTTACACCTTTGATTTTTATAATAAATGAATACTATGTTAATGCACTTGTTTTTTGGTTGGTGTGCTGCTCCAACAATGCCTTAACACACAAACCATTATTTGTACTCTAATATGTGGAGATGTGCCGGCTAGGACTTTTTTTTTCTTCTTTTGTTTTTTCAGTTTTTTTTCTATAAGGTGTATATATATATATATATATATATATATATATATATATATACACAGTGGAGCAAAAAAGTATTTAGTCAGCCACCAATCGTGCAAGTTCTCCCACTTAAGAAGATGAGAGAGGCCTGTAATTTTCATCATAGGTATACCTCAACTATGAGAGACAAAATGTGAAAACAAATCCAGACAATCACATTGTCTGATTTGGAAAGAATTTATTTGCATACTATGGTGGAAAATAAGTATTTGGTCACCTACAAACAAGCAAGATTTCTGGCTCTCACAGACCTGTATCTTCCACTCATTACCTGTATTAATGGCACCTGTTTGAACTTGTTATCAGTATAAAAGACACCTGTCCACAACCTCAAACAGTCACACTCCAAACTCCACTATGGTGAAGACCAAAGAGCTGTCGAAGGACACCAGAAACAAAATTGTAGACCTGCACCAGGCTGGGAAGACTGAATCTGCAATAGGCAAGCAGCTTGGTGTGAAGAAATCAACTGTGGGAGAAATAATTAGAAAATGGAAGACATACAAGACCACTGATAATCTCCCTCGATCTGGGGCTCCATGCAAGATCTCACCCCGTGGGGTCAAAATGATCACAAGAACGGTGAGCAAACATCCCAGAACCACATGGGGGGTCCTAGTGAATGACCTGCCAAGAGCTGGGACCAACGTAACAAAGGCTACCATTAGTAACACACTACGCCGCCAGGGACTCAGATCCTGCAGTGCCAGATGTGTCCCCCTGCTTAAGCCAGTACATGTCCGGGCCCGTCTGAAGTATGCTAGAGAGCATTTGGATGATCCAAAAGCGGATTGGGAGAATGTCATATGGTCAGATGAAACCAAAGTAGAACTGTTTGGTAGAAACACAACTCGTCGTGTTTGGAGGAGAGAGAATGCTGAGTTGCAACCAAAGAACACCATACCTGCTGTGAAGCATGTGGGTGGCAACATCATGATTTAGGGCTGTTTCTCTGCAAAGGGAACAGGACGACTGATCCGTGTACATGAAATGAATGGGGCCATGTATCATGAGATTTTGAGTGCAAACCTCCTTCCATCAGCAAGGGCATTGAAGATGAAACATGGCTGGGTCTTTCAGCATGACAGTGATCCCAAACACACCGCCCGGGCAACAAAGGAGTGGCTTCATAAGAAGCATTTTAAAGTCCTGGAGTGGCCTAGCCAGTCTCCAGATCTCAACCCCATAGAAAACCTTTGGAGGGAGTTGAATGTCTGTGTTGCCCAGCGACAGCCCCAAAACATCACTGCTCTAGAGGAGATCTGCATGCAGGAATGGGCCAACATACCAGCAACAGTGTGTGACAACCTTGTGAAGACTTACAAAAAATGTTTGACCTCTGTCATTGCCAACAAAGGATATATAACAAAGTATTGAGATGAACTTTTGATATTGACCAAATACTTATTTTCCACCATAATTTGCAAATAAATTATTTCCAAATCAGACAATGTGATTGTCTGGATTTGTTTCACATTTTGTCTCTCATAGTTGAGGTATTCCTATGATGAAAATTACAGGCCTCTCTCATCTTCTTAAGTGGGAGAACTTACACAATTGGTGGCTGACTAAATATTTTTTGCCCCACTGTATATATATATATATATATATATATATATATATATATATATATATATATATATATATATATATATATATATATATTTGTTTGTGTGTCTATCTGTGTATATATGATTCATTCTGTTTTAAATGTTTTGGTGTTTCAAGTTAGTTACAGTTTTTATTTCTAAAAAAGGTTATTCAGTTTAGACGCTATTAAGCCCTTATCACAATCACCCTCTCCATCTATATATTGCATTCATCAAAGTATAGATGGATTATTATCCTTCTACTGTATAAGTTGTTTGAAATGGCTGTATATATTTTGTTTTGACCATCTATACTGAGTCATGCTCTTTCCAATATGCTTTGTAATTAGCCTTTGGGATATATGTGGTCTCCTCCAGATATATGGATGAAATTTTTTTTAAATATACAGAACCAATGTCTATATCCATAGTATTATGGAATAATTTATTGAATATAAGACTTGTTATTCTAAGTATTTACTCTGGTAAATTTGCGAATGCTACTAAAGACCTATTTTACAAAGAGGTATCAATGATTACGGCAGCTTAGTTAAGGTACTTTAGTATATGCCTCCTGCTTATAAGGAAAACAGGTGTGTTCTACTATGTTTCTCTATTAGAATATACTAAATTGTGTAGACATAACATATGATTGAATTATTGTCTAATTGAATGCTAAGATTAACCTATGTTCTACAGAGATTTCTATAAATATGACATCTTGGTTGTTATTTTAATATGTCCCTCATGCTTATACTTTTAAGGAAAACAGAGGTATTCTACTATGTCTGCTTGTCTGCCTATTAGAGTATACTGAATGGTGTAGACATAACATATGGAAGTTTGAATTATTGTCTAATTCGCTATTTGGAAGCTTGTATTTTGACTTGCTTACACCCTCACTAAGAGCTTGTTTATCTTGTCTGTAAGTTGCTATTCTGACTAAAAGTATGTTCTGTTCAACTTAAAAGTTTCTGGCACAACCTATTCTTAACTATGAGATTGCCAAGTATTGTTCTGTTTCCAGGTTCCTCACCCCATCAGTTCCTTACTATGAGATTGCCAAGTCTTGTTTAGCATCAAATATGCTGACATGGTCAAATCAGACTTGAAATTGCCAAGTCTCATCCAGTCTACTTCAAGTACTGTGCCAGAAATTATTTTGGTCCATGCATACAAACAGAATCATGAAAGCATGTACAAGTAAAACATATTAATTTTTTTTGTTACAATCAGACAATAAGACAAGACTCTTTATTTTAAGACTAATGTCTCTTTTTTCCGCAATGATTCACTTTTTCCAAAACAATCATTTTGTAAAATGTAGTCTCTTTGTGCTTAAAACTACAGCTCTGCCCTATTTCCAGGTGCACATAAAGAATTGTCTTGTATAACTTTGGACAAAAACTCACTTGTGGTTACTAATGTAAATGTCTTTATAATTAATTTATAACCATTTTATACAAGACAATATATTTTTCTTCTTCATTTAAAATAAATTCATAAAGCCTGATGTCAAGAATAAGTAATGTTGGGCACCCTAAAGGTGCAAGTGAAAAGGTGTTTATTTTGGCTCTTTGCACTAGTTGGAAGTAGCCACCGTATTATGAGTGTGAAGTAAATGCGTTTGCTCAAGCACAATTAAAAAAGTGTTTAATGGTAGAGTTAATGTCCTCAGACTCATGTGAAAATAACAACAAGTGTACAAGGTACCCCTCCCTTCAGGATAAGCACAGCAACTAATAGAGACAGTGCTTCCTCAGTTTATGAGGTCAGTCAGTGTCTACCTGTTTGAGAATCTAAGAGCTGTGGTAAACTGAGTTCCAAAAATAAAAAGTTGCACAAACCACAACAAAAATACATAACAAAGTACACTTACACTCATAAACTACACTACTAACCCCTAAACCACTATCCCCTATCGCAAAGTATCTAAATAAACTATTAACCCCTAAACCGCCATCCCCCTGCAACACAGAGTTATAAATTAACCTCTAAACCCCCTAACCAAGGCCTGATTGGGCTGCCGGGATACCGGGAAAAATCCCGGTGGGCCGGCAGAAGTTGGGCTGGGGGTGTAAGTTTACTTAAAAAATCCTAACTATCTTAAAATAAAAACGTACCTGTAAAATTAAACAAAAACCTAATCTTACCTTTAAAAAATAAAAGAAATAATCATAATCTAATACCCCTTATAAAAAAAAAAACTACCCCAAAATATAAAAAACCCTATTCTAAAAATAAACTACCAAAATCCCTTAAAAGAGCATTCTGCAGGATATTGTCCTAAAGTGTTCAGCTCTTTTGTTTAAAAAACACTAACCCTCAAAATAAAACAACCCCCTACCTCCTAACCCCAAAATAAATAAAACTAACAGAAAAATCCCTAAACTACTCATTGCTCCGAAAAAGGCATTTAAAAGGGCATTCAGCTCTTATGCTACCCAAATTAAAAAAAAAAACTAATCTTAAAAAAAAAAAATCCCAAAAAATAAAAGACTAACCCCAAAGTTGGTACTCACCAATGATTATGGGCAGCACTCCATCTTCATCCCGGCGATGCTCCATCTTCCTCGTGGGTCCATCTTCATCTTGGTGGCGGTCCATCTTCTAACTTCATCTCAGTGGAGGTGGTGATGGCGGCAGTGACATCGGTGGTCCTCTTCAGACCTTCAATATGGAGGTTCTCTTCATGCAGTCTCCAGCCGCACAGTGAATAGTGAATGCAAGGTACCCCTTTTAAATAGCGGTATCCTTGCATACCTATTGGATGATTTGAATCTTCAAATTCAAATCAGCTAATAGAATGAAAGAAGGTTATAAATATAGATAACAACAGATTTGGTGTGTTTCTTTTCTATAACACTAACTTGTCATTGTTAAGGAATGTATATAAATAGCTTTTACACATTTATACTCTAAGGAAAATGTCAGTGGCTTTTATTATTATTTTCATGATCAGTATTATTATTACAAATAACAAGTGTACTTTAAAAATATTATTTTTTAGGCAAATTTATTTTATTTATCATGTATCTTTTTTTTAATGAAGATATTATCTATACTATTGTGTTTTCTTGTCTTTTGGGAACTCTGCCCAAAATTTCTTATAGAAATATTTGCTCTGGACATTTGCCTTAGACATGTTGAGAGAATGGAATCTGGGGAAGATAAATTAATATTTCTTATTGTTTGGACACTAACTTCATGGTTGTTTCTCTTGTTTTGAGACACATACAGATTGCATCCTGGGATTAATGAGTATGGTCTTAAAACAACAACAAACTAACACATAAATACATATTAATAAATAATATGAATAATTAATTAATCAGATAGCTATATTTAATATATTTAATGTGTTATGGTTTCTATTAAAGAAGTTTTGAAACTATAGTCTTTCTATTGTTCACAAAGATTTTTTTTTCCATTTTCCTTATAAAAAGGGAAGGGTTAATTATACAACATTTTATTCAGAATTAGTTCTAATTTTTTGTTTTGTTTTTAATAAAATGGTCACTTTCAATTACAAAATATGTCCTTTTTGATAGTTTCTGAAACATCTTAATTAGGAAAAATATTGATAACATTCCTGGAAACAGCAGAATAGAGATATTTTCTTCTTTCTAATTGAGAAATCTAATTATTGTGGCATTTTCATACATAGACAACATTCAATAGCTATTGATAACTAGTTAGTCTAGACAATATAATCCAATTATAATTGTACTACATTTTAATGAGTTTTCACTCCATGCTGTGTAAATGCTACAGTGTAAGCCTGGCTATTATTTTAGGAAAAGATAAACATGTTCCTAATTTACTAGATATATTTGTATGCCAGGACATGCAACAAGTATAATTATTTTGAGTATACAACAAAGACCTAGATTGAATTAATCCTCTATTATAATAGTTAGAAGAAGATATAGTGGTTCAAGTTTATTTCCAGAATACAAACTTGGTAGGTTACTTTCTTTACCATGCAGTTTGTAAGGAATAAATGCATCTGATTGTGACTACACACCCTTTTGTGCACTATCATATTGTTAATGGTGTTATTAAAAGTTATTTTTTTTACCAATAAACAAGATTTGTTTAACTTTATTTGAAGTTGCATTCTATTTTTGCTGACCACTAACTCTTCAAAACCAACATCATTAGATACATCCACTAAACTTAGTATGAATCCCATCCATAATATTTTTATCAGACTATTTTGATTTTGCAATTCTAATGGCAATAAAGAATCTGGAACATATACATTTATCAATTTATTTTGTGACTTGAAACAAATTAAAGCTATACCAATAGAAAACAAAAAGCTCATCACTGCTCATCAATATAAGGTGGATATACCAATAGACAAATACCTCACAACTACTGGAGCCATTTCTGAGTGTATTTCACATGTGCAACATAATATCATTATTTCAAATTGTATTGGAATTCTCACAAACATGTTGAAAAGGCAGATTTTACAAGTGTTTTTGACTGTCATGGTCTGGTGGATTGTGATTGTTGAAGTGGATGTTGTTCATGCCTCATATAGGTGACTTTTCCAATATCTGATAAAATATCTTTCCAATATAAAAATAGTTATAATTTTAAATTGAGATTGTTCCAATGTGCAAAAGGGTGTTTCTGGAACACTTTGGGCTAGATTATGAGTGGAGCAGTAATTACTGCTCCCAATCGCACGCAGACTCTGCTTGATGTCTGCTCTTTTTTTGCATGTCGGGTAATGCGAGTATTAAAAGTTGAAAGTAAATAACTTTTGCTTGAGCACTTACTTGTCACATGCAAAAAACAGAAGTAACAATATAACAACTGCATTAATGTACTCTCCCATAGACTTCAATGGAGAGAGAAATGTGAAAAAAAACTGAATCACCATAAGCCCTCTACTCTAATAACCCCTAACCTACTGCATATCCCACCGCCAATCCACTAATCCCAGTCTCCAATACACTATTCACCCCTAAACCGCCACAACCCAACATCTCAAAGTAGCACACTACACTATTAACCCCTAAACTGCCACAACCCCCACCACAAAGTAACCCACTAACATTGAACCCCCTAACCTAACACCCCCTAAGTTACCCCCCCAAAATACTAACCTAAAATGTAAAAAAAACAACTAACAGTACCTTTAAATAAAACTTACCTGAAAAAATAAAAAATGTAACCTTACCTTAAAAATAAAAAAACTACCATTACAAAAAAACAACATACTATTACAAAAAATAAGAAACCTACCATAACATAAAAATAAAAAAACCTACCCTTTCAGAAAAAAAAACAAATGACCAAAAAAAGACTTATGCCTATTCTTAAACCCCACTTAAAAAAATAACCTACCCCAAAATAAAAAAAATCTATACTAACATTTAATGGGCCTTTTGTAGTGCATTGCCCTAAAGTGTCTTAGCTCTTTTTTTCTAAACAAAAAAAAACAACACCACTCTACAATTAACTCCCCTTGCCCCCACCAAAAAAGGCTATCTAATAAAAAATATTTTAAAAATTGCCCTGAAAAGGGCATTTGACTAGGCATTGCCCTTAAAGGTCATTTAGCTATTTTGTTGCCCATAAAAAAACTTATCTAAGAAAAAAAACATTGAAAACAAAACCTAACACTAGACATGTGCATGGCGAAAAAATTCGGTTTGGTTCGGATCGATTCAGAATTTTTCGAAGTTCGGTTCGGATCGATTCGAATTCGGAAAATTCTGAATCGATTCGTTTCGGATTCGTTTCGGATTCATTCGGATTCGAAGAAATTCGGTTCGATTCGGTTCGATTCGGTTCGTAAATTCGGCATTTCGGTAAGTGTTAGGTGGGATTAGACTAGTATTATACTGTATATTAGGTGTTAACCTAACATACTGTACAATACTAGTGTAATCCCAATGGCCATCCGAATTTACGAATCGATTCGATTCAGTTCGATTCGGAAAATTCGGCAGAATTTTAATTCGGAAATTCGGTTCGATCCGAATCGCCGAATTTGCCGAATTTTCCGAATTTCCGAATCGAAACGAATCGCACATGTCTACCTAACACTATGGCCTCTAGTTATCAAGCCGTCAACCTCAAATACACTGGAATTCCGCAGCGTATTTTTGGCGAGGCTGATTCGTCTAAGTTATCAAGCCCTACTGCCCGGCAAAAGTAGAATATAGTGACGTAAGCTTAGATCCACCGGACTCAGTCCGACACATATCGATTCTTACGTCACTCCAGATGTTCCGAACGCAAGTTCGGCACAATCTGACTACTTTTGGAAGTTATCAAATGACTAGCAGGTACGCTCAGCACTTTTCCAGCCCAGTGTACCTGGTTTTCAATCCGCTGCACTGGAGGCAGCGGATCCCATAGGAATACTTTGGGGCATGCCCCGCAAAAAGCCCTTTTAAGGGCTGTTAAAAGAGCTGGTTACTTTGTAATGTAGTATAGGGTAGGGGCTTTTGTTATTTTGTTTTTTTTTAATTTTATTAGGGGGCTTAGATTAGGTGTAATTAGTTTAAAATTCTTGTAATCTTTTTTTATTTTCTGTAATTTAGTGTTTCTTTTTTTTTTCTTTAGTTAGTTTATTTAATTGTATTTAATTGTATTTACTTGTAGTTAATTAATTTAATTTATTTAATGATAGTGTAGTGTTAGGTTTAATTGTAACTTAGGTTAGGATTTATTTTACAGGTAATTTTGGATTTATTTTAGCTAGGTGATTATTAAATAGTTAATAACTATTTAATAACTATTGTACCTAGTTAAAATAAATACAAAGTTGCCTGTAAAATAAATATAAATCCTAAGATAGCTACAATGTAATTATTAATTACATTGTAGCTATCTTAGGCCTAGATTTGGAGTTTGGCGGTAGAAGGGCTGTTAACGCTCCGCTGGCTTTTTTCTGGCCGCACCATAAATTTAACTCTGGTATCGAGAGTTCAAACAAATGCTGCGTTAGGCTCCAAAAAAGGAGCGTAGAGCATTTTTACCGCAAATGCAACTCTCGATACCAGAGTTGCTTACGGACGCGGCCAGCCTAAAAAACGTGCTCGTGCACGATATCCCCATAGGAAACAATGGGGCTGTTTGAGCTGAAAAAAAACCTAACACCTGCAAAAAAGCAGCGTTCAGCTCCTAACGCAGCCCCATTGTTTCCTATGGGGAAACACTTCCTATGTCTGCACCTAACACTCTAACATGAACCCCGAGTCTAAACCCCTAACCTTACACTTATTAACCCCTAATCTGCCGCTCCCGCTATCGCTGACCCCTGCATATTTTTTTTAACCCCTAATCTGCCGCTCCGTAAACCGCCGCAACCTACGTTATCCCTAAGTACCCCTAATCTGCTGCCCTAACATCGCCGACCCCTATATTATATTTATTAACCCCTAATCTGCCCCCCACAACGTCGCCGACACCTGCCTACACTTATTAACCCCTAATCTGCCGAGCGGACCTGAGCGCTACTATAATAAAGTTATTAACCCCTAATCCGCCTCACTAACCCTATCATAAATAGTATTAACCCCTAATCTGCCCTCCCTAACATCGCCGACACCTAACTTCAATTATTAACCCCTAATCTGACGACCGGAGCTCACCGCTACTATAATAAATGGATTAACCCCTAAAGCTAAGTCTAACCCTAACACTAACACCCCCCTAAGTTAAATATAATTTAAATCTAACGAAATAAATTAACTCTTATTAAATAAATTATTCCTATTTAAAGCTAAATACTTACCTGTAAAATGCATCCTAATATAGCTACAATATAAATTATAATTATATTGTAGCTATTTTAGGATTTATATTTATTTTACAGGCAACTTGGTAATTATTTTAACCAGGTACAATAGCTATTTAATAGTTACCTAGTTAAAATAATAACAAATTTACCTGTAAAATAAATCCTAACCTAAGTTACAATTAAACCTAACACTACCCTATCAATAAATTAATTAAACTACCTACAATTACCTACAATTAACCTAACACTACACTATCAATAAATTAATTAAACACAATTCCTACAAATAAATACAATTAAATAAACTAGCTAAAGTACAAAAAATAAAAAAGAACTAAGTTACAAAAAATAAAAAAATATTTACAAACATAAGAAAAATATTACAACAATTTTAAACTAATTACACCTACTCTAAGCCCCCTAATAAAATAACAAAGCCCCCCAAAATAAAAAATTCCCTACCCTATTCTAAATTAAAAAAGGTAAAAGCTCTTTTACCTTACCAGCCCTGAACAGGGCCCTTTGCGGGGCATGCCCCAAAGAATTTCAGCTCTTTTGCCTGTAAAAAAAAACATACAATACCCCCCCCAACATTACAACCCACCACCCACATACCCCTAATCTAACCCAAACCCCCCTTAAATAAACCTAACACTAAGCCCCTGAAGATCTTCCTACCTTGTCTTCACCATCCAGGTTCACCGATCCGTCCTGAAGAGCTCCTCCGATGTCCTGATCCAAGCCCAAGCGGGGGGCTGAAGAGGTCCATGATCCGGTCAAAGTCTTCATCCAAGCGGGGCAGAAGAGGATCTTCTATCCGATTGAAGTCTTCATCCAGGCGGCATCTTCTATGGTCTTCTATCCGGAGCGAAGTGGCAGGATCCTGAAGACCTCCAGCGCGGAACATCCATCCGGCCCGACGACAGAACGACGAATGACTGTTCCTTTAAGGGACGTCATCCAAGATGGCGTCCCTCGAATTCCGATTGGCTGATAGGATTCTATCAGCCAATCGGAATTAAGGTAGGAATTTTCTGATTGGCTGATGGAATCAGCCAATCAGAATCAAGTTCAATCCGATTGGCTGATCCAATCAGCCAATCAGATTGAGCTCGCATTCTATTGGCTGTTCCGATCAGCCAATCGGAATTCGAGGGATGCCATCTTGGATGACATCCCTTAAAGGAACAGTCATTCGTCGTTCAGTCGTCGGGCCGGATGGATGTTCCGCGCTGGAGGTCTTCAGGATCCTGCCGCTTTGCTCCGGATAGAAGACCATAGAAGATGCCGCCTGGATGAAGACTTCAATCGGATGGAAGATCCTCTTCTGCCCCGCTTGGATGAAGACTTTGACCGGATCATGGACCTCTTCAGCCCCCCGCTTGGGCTTGGATCAGGACATCGGAGGAGCTCTTCAGGACGGATCGGTGAACCTGGATGGTGAAGACAAGGTAGGAAGATCTTCAGGGGCTTAGTGTTAGGTTTATTTAAGGGGGGTTTGGGTTAGATTAGGGGTATGTGGGTGGTGGGTTGTAATGTTGGGGGGGGTATTGTATGTTTTTTTTTTACAGGCAAAAGAGCTGAAATTCTTGGGGCATGCCCCGCAAAGGGCCCTGTTCAGGGCTGGTAAGGTAAAAGAGCTTTTACCTTTTTTAATTTAGAATAGGGTAGGGAATTTTTTATTTTGGGGGGCTTTGTTATTTTATTAGGGGGCTTAGAGTAGGTGTAATTAGTTTAAAATTGTTGTAATATTTTTCTTATGTTTGTAAATATTTTTTTATTTTTTGTAACTTAGTTCTTTTTTATTTTTTGTACTTTAGCTAGTTTATTTAATTGTATTTATTTGTAGGAATTGTGTTTAATTAATTTATTGATAGTGTAGTGTTAGGTTAATTGTAGGTAATTGTAGGTAGTTTATTTAATTAATTTATTGATAGGGTAGTGTTAGGTTTAATTATATCTTAGCTTAGGATTTATTTTACAGGTAAATTTGTTATTATTTTAACTAGGTAACTATTAAATAGCTATTGTACCTGGTTAAAATAATTACCAAGTTGCCTGTAAAATAAATATAAATCCTAAAATAGCTACAATATAATTATAATTTATATTGTAGCTATATTAGGATTTATTTTACAGGTAAGTATTTAGCTTTAAATAGGAATAATTTATTTAATAAGAGTTAATTTATTTCGTTAGATTTGAATTATATTTAATTTAGGGGGGTGTTAGTGTTAGGGTTAGACTTAGCTTTAGGGGTTAATCCATTTATTATAGTAGCGGTGAGCTCCGGTCATCAGATTAGGGGTTAATAATTGAAGTTAGGTGTCGACGATGTTAGGGAGGGCAGATTAGGGGTTAATACTATTTATTATAGGGTTAGTGAGGCGGATTAGGGGTTAATACATTTATTATAGTAGCGCTCAGGTCCGCTCGGCAGATTAGGGGTTAATAAGTGTAGGCAGGTGTCGGCGACGTTGAGGGGGGCAGATTAGGGGTTAATAAATATAATATAGGGGTCGGCGGTGTTAGGGGCAGCAGATTAGGGGTACATAAGTATAACGTAGGTGGCGGCGCTTTGCGGTCGGCAGATTAGGGGTTAATTATTGTAAGTAGCTGGCGGCGACGTTGTGGGGGGCAGGTTAGGGGTTAATAAATGTAATACAGGGCTCGGTGGGGTTAGGGGCAGCAGATTAGGGGTACATAAGTATAACGTAGGTGGCGGTCGGCAGATTAGGGGTTAAAAAAATTTAATCGAGTGGCAGCGATGTGGGGGGACCTCGGTTTAGGGGTACATAGGTAGTTTATGGGTGTTAGTGTACTTTAGGGTACAGTAGTTAAGAGCTTTATGAACCGGCGTTAGCCCAGAAAGCTCTTAACTCCTGCTATTTTCCTGCGGCTGGAGTTTTGTCGTTAGAGCTCTAACGCTCACTTCAGAAACGACTCTAAATACCGGCGTTAGAAAGATCCCATTGAAAAGATAGGATACGCAATTGACGTAAGGGGATCTGCGGTATGGAAAAGTCGCGGCTGAAAAGTGAGCGTTAGACCCTTTAATCACTGACTCCAAATACCGGCGGTAGCCTAAAACCAGCGTTAGGAGCCTCTAACGCTGGTTTTCACGGCTAACGCCAAACTCCAAATCTAGGCCATAGGCTTTATTTTACAGGTATTTAGTTTTAAATAGGAATAATTTATTTAATGATAGTGTAGTGTTAGGTGTAATTGTAACTTAGGTTAGTTTGTATTTTACAGGTAAATTGGTCTTTATTTTATCTAGGTAGCTATTAAATAGTTAATACCTTTTTAATAACTATTGTACCTATTTAAAATAAATTAAAATGTGCCTGTAAAATAAAAATAAATCCTTAAATAGCTACAATATTATTATTAGTTATATTGTAGCTATATTAGGGTTTATTTTATAGGTAAGTATTTAGTTTTAAATAGGAATAACTTAGTTAATAAGAGTAATATTTATTTAGATTTATTAAAATAATATTTAAGTTAGGGGGGTGTTAGGGTTAGTGTTAGACTTAGGTTTAGGGGTTAATTAGTTTAATATAGATGGCGGCAGTATAGGGGGGCAGGATAGGGGTTAATACATTTATTATAGGTGGCGACGGTGTAGGGGGGCAGATTAGGGGTTAATAAGTTTAATATAGGTGGCGGCAGGGTCCGGGAGCGGCGGTTTACGGGTTAGACAAATTGATTTTTTTGCGGCGGGGTACGGGATCGGCAGGATAGGGGTTAATAAATTTATTATAGGTGGCGGCAGTATAGGGGGGCAGGATAGGGGTTAATAGGTATTATGTAGGTGTCGGCGAGGTCCGGGAGCGGCGGTTTAGGGGTTAACATATTTATTATAGTTGCGGCGGGGTCTAGGAGCGGCGGCGATGTGAGGTGAGCTTAGGCGAGCGTATTGGGGCCGGCGAAAGCAGGTAAGTACGGAGCTTGATAACTAGAGGCCTAAACCTCAAAGATGGATGAATTTCATCATGAAAATGCTCAAACCTTATATTAACCTAATATTTAATATGAAAGGGGTTTATAACTTAGGACATTCCAAGCAGAGACACAATACTGCAATGTTTTTGTGAGGAATCTTACAGGTTCAGTCTTATATGTATTATATTTGGTAAATTATTAGAAACTTAACTGTTCTGCAATTAGCAGACAATTATACCTAACACGCTGCAGGATCCCTATTTTACAAAGATAAGAATTCATATTATATTTCTAAATTGTTTCTTGATATTGCAAACAGAAGCAATTTTAAAATAAACTACAGTAGACATTAAAAATCTTACAAGGAAAGTGCAGGGTATAATGAAAATGATATAAATCAATTTCCATACAATTTTAGGGGACAAAATTATCCTAGAATCAACTGAGAATATGCTAAATTAAATTGAAGTGGATAGTTTTTTTTTTTGGCTGTGCCTAAAATGCCTACGAAAACTGTTCTGTTAAACATTTTTAGCTGACAATTGTTCACTTCTCAGCAGCTACCTGTGAATTTGTTCCTGATTTAAAATTAATTTTGATTGAAAGGTTCATAAAAGAAAGCCTTTTGCTAAAGAAGTTTCTATTTTTCTCCTGTAAAAGACAGATTTTTTTTTTGCAAAAATAATATTAAGCATGCTGTAATCTAAATGGTTTATTCTTTAAGTATTTAAAAAAAAATATCCAAACAACAAATGTGAAATAAATTGAAATACTATAGTGCTTTATAAAAGTTCAATCTCAATTCTTGCACAAGAGCTATTTAAATAAACAAATTAATAAATTATGCTTGACATTGCAAGGTAGCATGTAATTAATCAAAAAATCAGTTTTAGGCTTTTTCAATTTATAAGTGTAATTATTTTTCAGACACACATACGTTTACTATATATACTGTGACAATTTCACCCAAGGGTATAATAAGATGCATTTATTAAACCTGTAAACATTTTCTTATGAGCTCAATCCTTCACTTTGATATATTATTCTTATATATTGTGTAATACATAATTTAAAAGGTTTTGTTTAAGCTTGATGCAATGTTCTAATTTGCAAAGCATTATTTTAATTGTAATGTTATGCATAACATATTTATACCTGCTAAGAATTGCAATTATTTTTCTCTGTGTTTTAAATATTTAACAATGATTTTATTTAAATTGTGCTTAACTAATAAGCATATATATATATTTACAGAAATGAAATGATAAAAAATATATATACAGGATAAAATCAATTACCATTAAAAAATAAAGCATTCTTGCTAGAAAAATTGAAATACAGTATTTTAATGAACGCACAATTATGTTAAAAATAATAAAAAAAAAAGCAATGCAGCCAAATAGTTTGTGTTCTTATAACAATCTCAATTGTTAGATGTTTTTAAAGGGACATTGAACCCAATTTTTTTTTCATGATTCAGGTAGAACATGCAATTTTAAGCAACTTTCTAATTTACTCCTATTATCATTTTTTCTTTGTTCTCTTGCTATCTTTATTTGAAAAAGAAGGCATCTAAGCTAAGGAGACAGCCAATTTTTGGTTCAAACCATGCACAGCACTTGTTTATTGGTGGGTAAATTTATCCACCAATCAGCACAAACAACCCAGGTTGTTCACCAAAAATGGGCAGGCATCTTAACTTACATTCTTGCTTTTCAAATAAAGATACCAAGAGAATGAATAAAATGTCATAATATGTGTAAATTAGAAAGTTGCTTAAAATTGCATGCTCTATCTGAATCATGAAAGAAAAAATTTGGGTTCAGGGTCCGTTTTAAGTCTTAAAGGGACATGAAACCCAACATTTTTCTTCAATAATTAAGACAGAGCAAGCAATTTTAAACAACTTTATAATTTACTTATATTGGGCCAGATTATGAGTGGAGCGCTATTTAATGCTCCCGCTCAAGTGTTAAGTGTGCTAGAAGTAAGATTTTTGCGCTCATTGGGTTGCGCTAATTTTATGAGTTAAACATGAAACGTTTTTAACCCAACAAGTGCACAAAAGGAGGTTAGACTATTGCATGCACATTCACATATTCCCCCACAGAAGTCAATGGAGCAACAAAATTTTTAAAAAACCTACACCCTACTCGCGCGCAAACCTGATTGCATTTTCTAATGTTCGCTAACCTGATATGAAAATATTAAATATTTCCCATCGCAATGTTCTACACATAACATAATATGTTCTATTTATTCATAAATACATATTTCTACATTTTCTAGCACAAATATATATACCTATATAAAGGTATAGGTATATATACATATATATATATATATATATATATATATATATATATATATATATATATAGTTATAGGAATATATTTTTATAAATGTATTGAATATATTCTGTAATGTGCAGAACATTGGAATTTCAAATATTTCCATTAAATACAAAGTATAACACTTTATTAATTATGAATATTGCATAAATATGCTTTTATATTATACATATATATATATATATATATATATACATATAAATACATAAATACATATGTAAACACACACACACACACACACATATATATATATATATATACATATAAATACATAAATACATATGTAAACACACACATATATATATATACATATAAATACATAAATACATATGTAAACACACACACACACACACACACACATATATATATATATATATATATATATATATATATATATATATATATATACATATAAATACATAAATACATATGTAAACACACACATATATATATATACATATAAATACATAAATACATATGTAAACACACACACACACACACACACACACATATATATATATATATATATATACATATAAATACATAAATACATATGTAAACACACACACACATATATATATATATATACATATAAATACATAAATACATATGTAAACACACACACACACACATATATATATGTATATATATATAAATACATAAATACATATGTAAACACACACACACATACACATATAAATACATAAATACATATGTAAACACACACACACACACACACACACACACATATATATATATATACATATAAATACATAAATACATATGTAAACACACACACACACATATATATATATATATATATATATATATACATATAAATACATAAATACATATGTAAACACACACACACACACATATATATATACATATAAATACATAAATACATATGTAAACACACACACACATATATATATATATACATATAAATACATAAATACATATGTAAACACACACACACACACACACACACACACATATATATATATATATATATATACATATAAATACATAAATACATATGTAAACACACACACACACACATATATATATATATATATATATATATATATATATATATATATATATATATATATATAAATGTTATACATTTGCAAGAGCACTAGATGGCAGCACTTTTTCCTGTACATGCTACCTTCCTAGGTATCATTTCCATAAAGGTAAATTGTGAACTTTTTTCTATGTCTGAATCACAAAACAAAAATGTTGGGTTTCATTTCATGATTGATCTGCTCCTTAAACTGGGCTTGGCCTTTATTACAAATTCCTAAAAAATGTAAACAAATGTATTTATTAGTTTAAAGACTTTTGCCAAAGAAAACAAAAAATTACTGAGTATGGTTCTACAAGAAACTTAAATGAACATTGTAGTAATTTACATATATTTAGGTTGTTTATTAAAAAAGTTATTTCAAATTTTATTACAGTTTATTTATTTTTGAAAATATGTTTCAAAAACAGCATGGGGAATATGTCTAGGTCCAGGATTGGATCTTGTAGGGGGCTATCTTTCTTTTTCGCTCAAGTTTTGGTTGCAAACTCAAATGTTTTCCTCTCAGAGGCAGTTTCTGCTTTCAAGATTGTCTGAAGATCAGAGTGTGATGTCCTTACACTGCGTAGGGGATCTCTCAGACCTGGGAGTGATTTTTTTTTTTTAAAGTTTTTATACTGGTACAGGATCTGGGGTTTCCGATTGGGTTGTTAATCTCGAAAAAGGAAAATTTTTACACCTTTTCTTGACAAGGGTCCTGTCCTTCAGGATGAAGACTATCATTTTGTGCCATTCCTTCCTTGATCCTAGTAGGTTAATTTATGACACGGTGGATTACAGGACAAGTTCCTTCATGTACCATTCACGAGAATCGTTTCAGGTTTTAGGGTTTGCCTTCTGGATAAATACTTCCTGTTCATGGTCCTTCCTTTGGTCTTGTCACAGTTCAGAGTTCTTCTGGAGTCTCTGGGATCACTGTCGGTGGTGCTTCAGTTATGGGGCATTGCAAGGGCACCCTATCTGGCTGATATCCTAGTACAGGAGTCATCCTTACAGCAAGCAAGATTTACACGGACATGGTGTTATTCTTCCTGGGTTCTCACGGGTGGAAGATGTCTTTGGAAAAGTATTCCTTAGTCCCAAGCACAAGGGTAGCTTTCTTGGGAATCATAATAAACTCCATATCCTTCAAGATTTTTTTGACTGAAGTCAAGGAATCAAGTTCTATAAATTCTGGTTTAGTCCTTAAAGTGATGGTAAACTCTCCCCTTTATAAAATCAGATATGGAATGTAAGCGCTATTTTAGATGAAGTTTAATTCATTAGCTGTAATGAAGATGCAGTATAACTTAGTTATTAATATAGATATGAAATTCAAATACTGCATTCTCCTCCGCCCACTTCAAAAGTAACATTTTCTGTGAGCTAACAGATTGAATTGTTGTCCAATCAGCGCTCTCCCCATATGGCACTTTTGTTGTAGCTAGAGCATTGATTGGAGAGTAATTCAATCATTTAGCTGACAGGAAGATTGACTTTTGAAGTGGGTGGTGTAACGTGGGGTATTTGAATTTCATATCTATATTAATAACTAAGTTATAGCGCATCTTCATTGCACATGATGAATAAAACCCCATCTAAAATAGCACTTACATTCTAAATCTGATTTTATAAAGTGGAGAGTTTACCATCCCTTTAAGTCCACTTCTCGGCCTTCAGGGGCTAAGTACATAGAAGTAATTAGGCTGATGGTGACAACAATGGACATTAACTGGACAGATAAGCTCAGCATGCTAAAGGTACTATGCATGACAGACAGTCTTTCTTACTAACAGCTGAATTACAAAGCAAACTCACCAAACAAGATTTTAAAAGAGTCTTAAAAATATAAAAAAATATTTCTTTCCTCTTTGCCTCATCCTCCATTACCCACTTTCTCCCTTATTTCATCTTGGTCTCTCTCTACACTCAACCAAACTATAAAAGGCACTTCCTTCCTCTAGGTCTCTCCTACACACGTGTCATTAATCAACTAACTGTAGAAGGCAGTTCTTTCTTATGTTCTGACATGGTGTCCTCTCCTTTCTTCTGCCGTACCCAGCCTGTGTTCCTGCATTGCTCCGTTCACGTTAAACCAGACTGTGTTCCAGCATTGCTATAGTCACAAATTACCAGTCTTTGTTCATGCAATGCTACAGTCACAGATTACCAGTCTTTGTTCATGCAATGCTATAGTCACAGATTACCAGTCTTTGTTCATGCAATGCTATAGTCACAGATTGCCAGCCAGTGTTCCTGCATTGTTCCAGTCACCAATTGCCAGCCAGTGTTTCTGCATTGCTCCAGTCACAAATAACCAGACTGTGTTCCAGCAGTGTTCTGGACATAGATTATACAAAGGGACCAAGTGGCTGAGTATGAATTACACACACTACTCAAACGCACTGATTAGGACAAGGATATGACCCACAACACAACAGCAATATGGCAACATCTTACCTGAGAAAGGCTTCTGACAATGATGAACATCAGGCAGAGGCAATCAGAAAGGCATAGGTGTGGATAGAATAGAGTGACTGACTCAGGTGGGTCTAGAACTGGTAACAAGGCAAGAGTAATCAAAAGAACATTCAAAGTACTGGCAGGGGTTGGCAATAATCTGGCAGCAATATACAGAGGGACAGTCCAAAAACATAGTCAAAGTACAGGCAGGGGTTGATCATGTTCTAGCCTAGAAGTACAGAGGAATGTCCAAAGAATAGCTACGGTTAAAACAAAAAGGTTGGTAGATTAGAGATACAAGCAAAACTGTATACCCCCAGTAGATAATCTAAACAAATGGGTAACAGGCCACTTGAAATATCAGACTAATTAAATGCGAAGGAAGTAAAGCATATGTGATGACCCAGCACCAAAAAATTAATTCAGTTTCACATAGCTGACAAATGATCTAATACAAATGACCACAGCGTCAAAAAAATCCATGTAGCTATGCAACTGCAGAACATGTCAGTTTATGTACCAGCCTATTTTCCTGTATTGCTCTGGTCAGTGATTACTAGCCTCTGTTTCTACATTACTCCAGCCTGTGTTCCTACATTCTTCCAGTCACATATACTTAGTCCATGTTTCAGCACTGGTTTGGTCACTGGCTACTAGTCTATGTTCCTGCTTTGCTCCATTGACAAACAACCAATCTGTGTTTCTGCATTGCTACAGTCGCATATTAACAGACTGTGTTCCTACATTGATCCAGTCTTTAAATCCTGTTGTGGGACAGTTCAATCCTGGATTGGGCTACTTTTCTAATCCAGCCATGGTCCTTATGTCTATACAATTTGGGGCCCTCAGGTCTGTCATCCTGTGATTTTGTACCACAGACTGCCTTTAAGCAATCCTATGTCCCAGTACAAGCTACAGTTTAACCACAAAGTGCTATTTTGTGTTTTCAAGTCCCTGTTTTTTTTACTGCTACATTACTCAGATATGAGTTAATATGCCTAAATGGGATACATCCTTGGGGATGCCGGTCACCTTTTCCCCTTTTTGGGCCAAATTATAAGTGGCGCCTTAACACTTACGCAGGAGTAAAAAGGGGTTTATCATGGGTGTTTGTGCATGTCGGGTTTACCGCTTGTATTACAAGTTGAAAGTAAAAGTGATTGCTTTAGTGCAATCTAGAATGATTCTCAGAGCTCTGGTTAGATGTTTTGCAAAACAAAAAGTGCCACAAAACACATCAAAAATACATTAGAAAGTAAAAATACACTCACAATAACAACATCTAATAAAAATTGCACAAAAATGTTATAAGGGATCAAACATATAAGGTTTCAGGTGTAAGAAAAAAAAGTAGGCAAAGGGCTTTATCATAGAGCTATATATACATTTCTAAATATATATGTATTTACAGACATATATAACACATAAATACATATGTACACACATTTATATATATATGTGTGTGTGTGTGTGTGTGTGTGTGTGTGCATTGGAGACCTTTGCATTTAAGTATATGAAAAGACGTAAAAGCATATTCATATTTGATAAAGTGTTATACTGTCTATTTTCTGTAAATATTTCCCATTCCAATGTTCTGCCCATAGCAGAATATATATTTTACCAAAATACCATCATATATATAGAAATATCTATTTCTGAATAAATAAAACATATTTTGTTATGTGAAGAAAATTGGAATGGGAAATATTCATATTTTCATGTCGGGTTAGCAGACTTAAGAATATGCAATAGGGTTTATGCATAGAGTGTTAGTTTTTTTTTTCTTTTTTGCACCTTTCTAACTTTAGCTTTTTGCACGCATCTGGTTAAAGCTTGTGCGAAAATGGTTTTCTTTCAACTTGTAATACGATCACTACCCAACGCGTGCAAAAAGCTTACTTCTAGCTGAGTTATCCTGCAAGCGGGATCTGTAAATAATTATCCACTTGTAATCTGGCACTTAGTGTTCAGAACCCTCCTCTACCTGTCACCCCCTCTATACCTGGGTTCCCATACTCTGACTAAGCTACAAAAAAGAAATAATGTATCTTTTCTCACAAAATATTTATCAAGCCGTCAACTGCAAATACGCCGGAATTCTGCAGCATAATTGTTGCAAGCTTGATCCAACCTAGTTATCAAAGCCTACAGACCGTCAAAAGTTGACATTTGTGACGTAACATACGATCCACCGGTCTCAATCTGCCGCCCCCCGACATCGCTGCCACCTACATAATGTTATTAACCCCTATTCCGCCACTCCCGGACCCCGCCGCAACCTAAATAAAGTTATTAAACCCTATCCCACTGCTCCCGGACCCCACCGCCACTAAATAAATGTATTAACCCCTAAACCTCTGGCCTCCCACATCACTACAACTAAATAAACCTATTAACCCCTAAACCGCAAGCTCCCCACATCACCATAAACTAAATTAAGCTATTAACTCCTAAACTTAACAAGCTGCTAACTTTAAATTAAAATTACAACATCCCTATCTTAAAATAAATTTAAACTTACCTGTAGAAATAAAATAAACTATTTTGAAACTATTAATTAACCTACCCTAACTATTATACTACAATTAAATTAAACTACCAATTAAATTATCTAAATTGCATATTAAAACCCCCTAACCCTAATTAAATTATTTAAATCTACTATTAAACATTATTAAAAATTACTAAATTACCCCAAAAAAATTAACGCTGTTACAAAAAATAAAAAACACTACATTACGGAAAAAAACACATTATCAAAAATAAAAAAAATTACACCTAATCTAATAGCCCTATCAAAATAAAAAAGCCCCCCCAAAATAAAAAAACCCTAGCCTACAATAAAAAAAACAATGGCCCTTAAAAGGGCCTCTTAAGGGGCATTGCCCAAAAGAAATCAGCTCTTTTACCTGTAAAAAAAAATACAAATACCCTCCAACAGTAAAACCCACCACCCAACCAACCAACCCCTCCAAATAAAAAACCTATTTAAAATAACCTACTCCCCATTGCCCTGAAAAGGGCATTTGTATGGGCATTGCCCTTAAGAGGGCATTTAGCTCTTTTACCTGCCCAGACCCTAATCTAAAAATAAAACCCACCAAAAAAAACTTTAAAAAAGCCTAACACTAACTGCCGACGATCCACTTACAGTTATTGAACTCCCTTTTAAAGGATCCATCCAGCCGGCAAGAAGTCTTCATCCGGGCGGCCTCTTCCATCTTCATCCAGCCGGCGAAGTCCTCATCCATGTGACAAGAAGTTTTCATCTAGACGGCATCTTCTATCTTCATCCATCCGGCGCGAAGCGGGTCCATCCTGAAGACATCCAGCGTGGAGCTCCACTTCATACAGTCGCCGCCGTAAACTGGAACTTCAATGCAAGTGAAGTCATCCAAGATGGCGTCCCTTGCATTCCTATTGGTTGAAAGGTTCCAATCAGCCAATAGGATTAGAGCTGCTAAAATCCTATTAGCTGTTCCAATCAGCCAATAGGATTGAGCTCTCATCCTATTGGCCGATTGAACCATTTATACATGAATAAATGTCAAGCAAAGAACACTTAATTATTGCGATAACATGCAAATATTTCTCTGTTTAACCTAAATAGATAAAAGATATTGTCAATGTATAGTTAATTAGCATAAACAACTGTTAGCAGAATAAAACCAATTATATATATATATATATAATTTACAAGACAAGGATTGGGAGAGGAATACTGACACCTTTCTGTTTAAACAGACCAAGGTGTTTAACAGTAATTATATTTTGTTTATTTAGGATCCAAGCGGTAGTTATCCGTTCTTAGATCAGGTGCAGATCTATAGTTACAAATTATGTTAGAAAGAGAAGAACCACAGTAGAGCTATATGAGATACTGTGTAAAGATGGGGGATTACAGCACTCTATAGAGCTTCATTTTGCTTTACTTTGTAGGTGTTTGACCGAAAGCAATTAAGAAACAAACAAACGGATGCACATAAGATCTGGTCAGCGGCAAATTTATTTACATAGTAACAAACATACTGAAATGTTATTGCAATTTGTCATGGTATAAGCAATTATATTACTACCACTGCGGTGGGATATTCATATCAAGATATATTGCTAAAACAGCTAATATAGTTGCAACATTGTATATTGATCCTGTAAATCAACAAAGGAAACTAGCTAATAATCATGTAGGATTACTTTTGATCATATATACGACCTGTATAAAGTGTCCTCCTTATGATTGAAAAAGTAGAAAGGGACAAGATATTTCCAAAGAGTCCGTTTCTGCCTGGGCCCAGGTTTCAGGTGTAAGGAAACTCAAGAATGAAATTTTTCCGGGCTCATTCTTTACTTAGAACATGATCTTTGTCAATAAGATTTTTCATGCTAGAACTCCAAGGTAAATGCGTCCTCTACAACTAGCATGAATAGAAGATACTTTGTTGCAAAATGCCGTTATTATTCACAACTCAGGACAATTGCAGCTTTCCAGGAAACTGCGGTAAATAGTGGTCCGAGTATCTGCTTCAACACATTTTTCCAGACTTCTGTAATATAGCAACAGTCCAGATATCTGTGTTAGTGCTCACCTCCGGCTCCAATTTTTGTAGCCGCAAAACAGCGGTAAGTAGCGGTCCGAGTGTCTGCACTCAATACGTTAGTATCCAGGTGTCTGTGTTTGTGCTCACCTCCGGAACCACCTTATATCCGCAAAGACTACAGTGATTAGTTCGGATATGGATACTGAAGCTTCATGCCGAGTCGGGACAAGTGCTTCCGATCTCAAACTGCTTGCTGTCTCCACTTCAAAGTCAATTCACCTTTGCTTGTAGGGATATTGACTACACCGGGTGACAGATATTTGTCTTCATACCCTTGATCCGAACTTCGGTACACTGCAGATAGGTGTCTGTCGTTGACGCGCGTTTCACCCCACAATGCTCAGTAAAAGCTAGGGCCTCATCAGGACTACCTGACACCTGTATTCTCCTACCTATTATTGGATTTTTTTCCCTAGGGGGGTGTGTTTATTTCCGGTAAATACACATTTGCAATTGGTTTCCCACAGACAAGCCTCCATAGAAACTATCCAATTACTAGGAGAATTAGACTTGATACAAATGCATCTTAAATCTGCCGTGGGACACAGAAATCATGTGCTCAGCTAGTCAAATATTGCCATCATATACAACACTAGGTTAGACATGTAGAAAATTGGAAACTTAGATAGAGCAGTAATTTTCAGTAACGCGTTTACTTGATAGTAATTATTTGCTGACCAAATGATTATACCAGCTAGAAAAATAGTTTTTCATTTTGTTACCATAATTAGCCCACACTTAATTATTGCGATAACATGCAAATATTTCTCTGTTTAACCTAAATAGATAAAAGATATTGTCAATGTATAGTTAATTAGCATAAACAACTGTTAGCAGAATAAAACCAATTATATATATATATATATATATATATATATATATATATATATATACACATTTCTGCAGTCCTTCAAAAATGGTATCCATTATTTAGAAGCTTTTTATTTAAGAGTGCTGTAAACACCTTGGGATTTACATTGTTCTGCAGTCTTCCAATAGATTACCATATCAGCAGGGTCTGAACTATATTAAAACAGAGCAACACCTTATTTGCTGCAATAGTTTTTCAATGGTCAAACAACATCCACCTCTTTCCTTGACTTGGCTTCAGTAGAAAAGATAATATAAAGATATATGTGGCAAGGTTAGGCTTGTGAAGCCTGACATGAGCTCATTCAGTTTTTAGGACTAAAAATATTTTAAGCAATTTACAGGAAAATGAGGCAAAACAAATTGTGAAAGCTTATTGCACAGTTGTTTTACGATGAAAAATTAAGCATTGCATATTACAATCTCAATGTATTTACTGTCCCTTTAATAACAAATAGTTGAGAATTTGGATTCATATGTTTACATGAACAGAGGACCCAGACATTCATTGAAAAAAAAAAATGTATTCATTAAGAAACATGAATTTCCATACAATTGTATGATTGATTATAAATATATTCTCTATGTTTTTTTATTTTGCATTTCATTTGCAACTAGAAAACAAAAACATCATTAATTGAAATAGACATTCAATTTTCTCCATGTTTGTGTTTTCCATCTACATAAAGGGTTCCCAATTGACTTCATGCTAGACTAAAAACATAACTAAAGATTCCCTCATAACAAATCCACACATATTATCACGCCAACTGTTTTATTCTGAAACACTACCACATTTTTTACATAACACAGGAATTCTTTCATGCCTTAAGCAATGAATCATACTAATCTTGTGTTTTCAGTCACAAATTAAGTAAACTAAGCATCATTCTGGAAGTAAAGGAATTAAATTTATTCAGACTTTTTTTTACCTTATTCACCTTTGTCTCATTCCCCCCAAGCCACACTGCAGGGCAGATTACAAATGGCACGCTAAATTATTATTCTGCTTCTGCGCTAAATGCACTCAAAGTAAAAATGTATTGTGGCCGGGTCAGCGTGTATTACAAGTTGAAAGTTAAAAGTTAGCCTGCCATCGAAAGACCTAGGTAAGCTAACTTCATGACTTCTGATACCACGAACATGCTAACTTCTTCTCCTCATAGACTTCTATAGGGCACATTGTAAAAAACACTAACAGATAACGTTTGTGCGCTAACCCAACACTGTGTTAGACCAACTGCGCTAAACCCGAATTTAGACAATGATACCTTACATTCCTATGCTCTTCACATAGAAGAACATTTTCGTTTTTTATACACATATATATATATATATATATATATATACAAAAATGTCCAAGAGCTCTGCACACACTTTATAAAAAGGTATCCTGTCCGGGGTGCATATCAAGAAGTATCATACATCAAGCAATAAAGGAAGCACTCGCCGGGGCTTGAAAATACAGTGTTCAATACACAATCTAGTGACGTTTCGGAGATGTTATCTCCGTCCTCAGACATAGGTATATATATATATATATATATATATATATATATATATATATATTTATATTTAAAAATAAAAAGGGACTTTTTACAAAGTATTTCCATTAAAAACACATTAAAAATAATAAAAATATATCGCATGTTTCAAGGTATTTGACTTGGAAGTGCTCAAAATTGTATATATATATATATATATATATATGTGTGTGTGTGTGTGTATACATGTGTATATATGTGTTTATACATGTATATATGTATGTATGTGTGCTCATACATATTTACACATATAAACACATAAGTACACAAATATTCACATATTACAAACAAGAATGAGAGCGCCAACAAGTGAAATTCTGAAAATAAAATCATTTATAAAAGTCTTATATTTAAGCAAAGTTCCTTTGATGTTTGGGATACACAGGCAGCTTCCTCTTCAAATATCCTCTTGTTCAAACAAGCGACATCCAATCTACAAAACACAAACAAGACTGACCATATTGCAGCTTTAAGAAGGGACACGTATGAAAAATACATATGTCAGGGTTCTTATACAAAACATTTCTTTAAACAGCCCTGAAAACAGCCCTGACATATGTATTTTTCATGTGTCCCTTTTTAAAGCGGCAATATGATCACCCTACCCAATAGTGTAAAATCTTCAGACTCAGAGAGATGCAATCATCTAAAAAAAACCTCACAGGATAACAAGCACTCAAACAGTGCTAGTCACACAAGCTGGACTGTTGGAAGCCGACCAGCTGACTTGGGGCAAAAGCAGATTCCTTCTATAAGGGGATAACACAGTTAAAAGTATCCGAAAAGGAAAGATATGCCCAAAACAGATACTGCACACTGGCCAATGGATCTCCTTCTCCCCCAGAACATACTCAGATTGTCACAATAGTTTAAAACAGAAAATAATACTTTATTTAAAATATGTATAACAACATAAAAAGTACTTAGCTCTCACAATGCGTTTATCGGTTATACCTTTTCATCACTCACCTGATGAAACTGAGAAACTCATTGTGAGAGCAAAGTACTTTTTATGTTGTTATACATATATTAATTAAAGAAGGAATCGGCTTTTGCTCCATTGGAGTTTAAGTCAGCTGGTCGGCTTCCAACAGTCCAACTTGTGTGACTAGCACTGTTTGAGTGCTTGTTATCCTGTGAGTACATTTTTAGATTATTACATCTCTCAGAGTCTGAAGATTTTACACTATTGGGGCTTCCTCTTTTCATTTGTGTTTTTTACACATATGTACACATATATAGACATGCATACATAAACACATTCATTATTATCTTGCGCAGTTTTGGCTTTTGCTTGAGCACAAACTATAACTTTCAATTTGTATTACCAGCACAAGTTTGCGTGGTCAAGATATCCATTGAAAGTATAGGCTGCACTCAAGCTAAGTTGGCCATGCTAACCCTTTGCTGGTTAACAAGCTTTACCATGGACTTGTAGTAACAAAGTTTCATGCTAATGTTAGCGCAGTCCACCGATATTGCTTATCGCGCCCTCGCTATCATTAGCGTGCCACCTGCAATTTGGCCCTTCCATTTTAAATTTTCTTTCCTTAGCCACTGTTCACCTTTAATTTAAAATCATATAATATCAAACACAGTAACCTCATTTTATTTTAACCATATACATATGTCTTGCTATATACTGTACATAAAGCAACCTACCTTGCTCAATTTATCACTTATCGCTAAACATCTGCTTATAAACTTCACTGATAAAAAATGTTGTTGAAGTGGTATTCGTATTACATCTACTGATGGAATAAATAAATAATGAAAAATATAAAGATGCATCTATACATTAATTAAAATCATAATGGGGTATATTTTCTGATGCTGGAACCAATGATCTAAAGCTTTTCACTCATGTAAGATGATCTAAGAATTTTTAAAACAAAATTTTTACATGGAAACATATTTATCTTACTATTCATGGCTCTGTATTTGAAGAGGAAAAAATCCCAGAGTCTAGGCTCCATTTATCGATTGCGGGGCAAACAAAGTTTGGTCTCAAGAACCTTGCCCACCCAACACAATTGCTTGTGCAGCCACGCCCCCTGCTTTTATGCAACCAATAGTGCTGGAACAGGGCTTGTCAATCATCCAGATTTGATCAAATTGGGGTCATTTAACCTTTGAGTTGGTGGAGAGGCTAAGTAGGTGTGGTGTTAAACATGCAGCTTTTTATCAAGCATTTCAGACTTGTGAGAGCATATGCAGCTTAATAAATTGAGCCCTTTGGGCTCCATGTACGAAGCAGCGAAAGCTGCTCCGGAGCCTTTGCAGGGCAGGTTCGCATATACGAGCCTGCTTCCCGCAATGTAAGAAGCAGCGGTCATTAGACCGCTGCTTCTTACACCCTACGCCACCTCTGAGGTGGCGAGGGAAAATCACTGAGAGCTCGCTCGCACTCGGTGATTGACAGCCCCTTCAGTCGCGTGATTGGTAGCGCGAATGAAGGGGCGGGCATTACACACTCCGATGAGTGTGTAATGATACATACAGGCAAGCGGATCAACAGATCCGCTGCCCATGTGTAGCGAAGGCGGGCAGACAGCTTTGCGAGTTGAGAAGCTGTCCGCCCGCCGCTTAGTACATGGAGCCCTTTGTGTTCTTTTTCTTTATGGCAGCAAGTTTCTGATCATCAGGCACAGAGTGACATGTTTTTGAAACAATTACATTTAGCTCACCGGATAATAGAATGTGTGGACACATTCAATGTAGCAGACATCTTTGTTTGATGAGATTTAATATGTATGCATGCTTAACAATAATTATTTCCCCTCAGCATAATAATTATTTTGCTTCTAGAAAATTTCCATTTTTGTTTAATGTTTATATAAGAGCTTTATCTTTATTAATTTTTATCTCCTGTAACTTTATAGACTGTCTATTGCCTCGCTTAGTCAGAGTGACAGTGTTGGTGTTAGTTCTCAAGCGAGCCTCTTGATGAGCACATGAGACAGAGCAGACTGGCTAAAGATGGAGGAAAACCATGAAAAAAAAACCTGCCACATATTTGTATGAATGTACCTACTTGGAGACTGTAGCTCAGGTTTCCTTATTTGATGTAGAGGACACAGTGAGTACTACAGGTTTAGTTATGCATGTGTTGCAAGCTATAGCAAGCATTGAATTATACCCGAGAGGTGCATTGTTTGCATAAGGTTTGCTAATTACCTATTGACATACCAGACCTCCATATTAGTGCCAGCTTGCATCCCTATGTCAACACTATTTACTAGATATAATCTCTATTTTTCTCACCACTTTGAGCCTTGTGAATATACACATTGCAGAGATTTTTTTTCTACTGCTGCACTTGCCTGCTGATGGAACATAATTATGGGAAGTATAATTAAGGGCTTTAAGGATATAATTGCCACCTCAGGTGATTATTTGAAACATTTAACACCTTTCTTTCATTCTTTCTTTGCTTTACAACTTTCAAGTACCACAGCATTTCTATTAATAAATATCAAACAGAAGCATGCACATATATCTTTTCTAAAAAATATCTAGATACAGAAAACCCTTGCTGTAATTTAACAAAATATGGAGAATCATTACTATTTTAACTGAATATTCTACTCTAGTTTGAAGAGACAAAAATGTATTTAGTTTTCTTTATTTATTAATTTACAAAAACATGTTCATACTCTGGTAGTTTTGTGTCGATACAAAATGTTATACCTGAAGCATCAGTTGTTCCTTCTGTTTCTACATATTATCAAAGAATTACCTGCACACATTTACTAATTCAATCTTAATTTGATCACAAGTGCAGTCATTGATCTTAGCATGTCACAAGACCAATAACGTGTTGGTTTTTTAAAGCCAACATGTAAAAACTCCAATCATTTATTTAGGTCTTGATTACAAGTGGAGCAATAAATTTGTATTGCTCATGAATGCTAATTGCACTCACGGTAAAAAATATATCACTCCCAGGCTAGCTCTAGTATTGCAAGTTGAAAGTAAAACGTCAGGTGCTAATTTCAGGACTTTGAATATAATAACTGTGCTAACTCCATCTCTCCATAGACCTTTATTGGCACTTTGTAATTTATCAAGACACTTATCAAAACATTGAAATGGATTGCACTCTCAAACTGGACTGGGTAAACATCCCATGACCCTACAATATTCATAACCCTCACAAGCACTCACAGACAGTTGGACAGTTATCAGGAACTCAGGCAGTTAACCTGAGACACATATTAAAATTAATTCAAAATGACACTTCAAGTTTCAAGTTATTTGACTGGGAAGGCCGCAAAAGTGTATATATGTGTACATATGTATGTATGTGTGGACTTATAAACATAAGAGCCATATAATTATTGTGTAGACAATTAGCACATCTTTTTAACCACAGCAATCCCCTTTATGGGGTAGGTGCAGCAAAAACAAACCACTTCTAGACAGCTTTTTTTGAGTTTATTAAATCTTATCAGCAGAAGATAGGTTTGATTTGCTGTTTGGTGAAACTTATTTCCTGGGAAAAATCAATATTCATTTAAGCTATAGTGCAGATAAAAGCATGAGGTAGGTGCAGGAAAAACAAAGCACTTCTGGACAGCTGTTTCTTTTCCTTTAAAATGTGTTTATTAAAGTCAATGTAAAGTCAGTCTCTTCCTTGAATGCCTCAGTAATCAATATTATAAAATAGATGAACTTTAATTCATCATTTTATATGCAATACTACCTTTTGTCTGAAAAGTACCTTTTTATCTGCTCGATTGTAGTAATATTCCTCCGCCCGCCATCTTTGCTATTTGAGTGACAAATTTGGATCATGTATTTAGACCAATCATTGATTCCCCCCCCCCCCCCACGGAGACAAACCGCTTTTTCAAAACGTCTCTTTCTCCGAATGCGCATGCAGTAAAGCTGAAATCTTTTACTCAGCATAGACGCGCGTTCACGCGTCGCGCATGCACTATAGCGGTATTTTCGGAAAAAGAAAATATACATTGATCATCTACAGCCAGGTAAGTAGTGATTGGAGCAGCTCTGATGCTAAAACAATTTTAAGAGCTTGTAATCGATTTTGACAATGGGAATTCAAATTTATAAGCATGATATTTGAACGTTGATATTTAAAATATTATTATTATAATATTACATAGAACTATAGAGAATATAATAAAAAGAAAATGTAAGAGTCAATAATTATATTTTATTTAAATTTTTAAATTTTAACTAAAACTATTTCAATTGCCAATAAAATAGTTGGAGATCAAACAATTAATAAATGATAATCTATTGTGAGATCATTAGATTTTTCTAATAAGCACTTCATTTTCATATGTATACATAGGTTTGGTTTGGCGTTTAGGCTTTATATGTAAATGTTAGTTACCGTTACAGTGCAATAAATATATTAAAATTTTTAATTTTTATGCTTACAAGGCGATTTTGATGAGAGAAATATATGGAGATCAGAAATATGCAACATAAAGCTCTTAACTAAAGTGCTAAAAGTACACTAACACCCATAAACTACCTATTAACCCCTAAACCGAGCCCCCCCCCCCCACATCGGAAACACTTAAATAAAATGTTTAACCCCTAATCTGCCGACCGGACATCGCCGCCATTTTAATAAATGTATTAACTCCTAAACCGCCGTACTCCCGCCATGCAAACACTAGTTAAATATTATTAACCCCTAATCTGCCGTCCCTAATATCGCAGACACCTACCTACATTTATTAACCCCTAATCTTCCGACCCCAACGTCGCCGCTACTATATTACATTTATTAACAATTAAACCTAAGTCTAAACTAAAGTCTAACCCCCGTAACTTAAATATAATTTAAATTAAACGAAATAAATTTACCATAATTAAATAAATTAATCCTATTTAAAACTAAATACTTACCTGTAAAATAAACCCTTAGCTAGCTACAATATAACTAATAGTTACATTGTAGATAGCTTAGTATTTATATTTATTTTACAGGCAACTTTGTATTTATTTTAACTAGGTAGAATAGTTATTAAATAGTTATTAACTATTTAATAACTTCCTAGTTAAAATAAAGACAAATATACCTTTAAAATAAATCCTAACCTAAGTTACAATTACACCTAACACTACACTATAATTAAACTAATTACCTAAACTACCTACAATTAATTACAATTAAATTATATAAACTAAATTACGAGAAAAACAAACAAACACTAAATTACAGAAAAAAAAAAAGAATTACAAGAATTTTAAAATAATTACACCTAATCTAATCCCCCTAATAAAATAAAAAAGCCCCCCAAAATAATAAAATTCCCTACCCTATACTAAATTACAAATAGCTCTTAAAAGGGCTTTTTGCAGGGCATTGCCCCAAAGTAATCAGCTCTTTCACCTGTAAAAAAAATACAATACCCCCCCAACATTAAAACCCACCACCCACACACCCAACCCTACTGTAAAACCCACCCCACCCAATCCCCCCTTAAAAAAACCTAACACTACCCTCTTGAAGATCACCCTACCTTGAGCCGTCTTCACCCAGCCAGGCACAAGTGGTCCTCCAGAGGGTCCGAAGTCTTCAATCTTCATCCTATCTGGCCAGAAGAGGACATCCAGACCGGCAGAAGGCTTCATCCAGGCGGCATCTTCTATCTTCATCCTTCCGGAGCGGAGCGGGTCCATCTTCAAGACATCCGACGCGGAGCATCCTCTTCATCCGATGGCCTACCACTGAATGACTGGTCCTTTAAGTGACGTCATCCAAGATGGCGTCCCTTGAATTCCGATTGGCTGATAGAATCCTATCAGCCAATTGGAATTAAGGTAGGAAAAATCCTATTGGCGGATGCAATCAGCCAATAGGATTGACCTTGCATTCTATTGGCTGATTGGAACACATCCTACAAAATGTGTCAGTTAAGGACCAAGGATGTGCCTGGCAGATGCTTTCACTATATTGGAGCAATGCCTCGATGTTGAGGCATCATGCAATACTCTTTTTTAGGCAAGCGATGCAGAGAGGGCCACTCTGTGGCCCCCTCTGCATCGGCCAGCGGTGGTGACGATCGTTGGTGGTGTGGAAGGGATAAATTTGTCTGAAATTCTATCAATTACTTTCTCAAAATCAATTTTAGCAACTGCAACAGAATACTTGTACTCCCTATATACATTCAATAATAGACTTTTTAAAATCCTTTCTTTTACCTTTCTTATACAACAAAGTAATTACACCCTCTTTCATTGATTCAGACAAAATATTATTCTCTAACACCCAAACACAAAACTCAAGTAAATCTTGTCCAATTAAATCCCAAAAAGCACAATAAAATCCACAGGCCATCGCTTCCTGGGGTTTTATATTTTTTCATAACTTTCACATCTTCCAATTCTTTCAAAACAACAATCTTTTCTTACAAACAAACATCTGCTTTTTCAACCTTAACATCCATTTCACTAAAAATCTCATTAGATAAAAATATATTGAGATCTTTTATACCATACAAATTATCATAAAACTTCCCTACCTCAGTTAAGATGTTATTCTTGACACTAGCTTCCACAAAACAATCATTCAACACACTGGTTAAGCCATCTTTCTCAGTAAATTCTTTTGTAACCCTTTGGTGGCCTAGGGTTCTGGCATCACACGGGGAATCCAGGGATGCCAGTAAAATCACCACGCATGTATTGGTTTTCAAACCTCATACTTAGCTCCCTTAAACCATAGAAACCTCCAAGAGCCAATCACCAAGACATCTATGTGCAGACACCAATCAGCAGCTACTGAGCCTATCTAGATATGCTTTTCAGCATAGTATATCAAGAAAATAAAGCAAATTAGATAATAGAAGTAAATTAGAAAGTTGTTTAAAATTGCATGCTTTTTCCAAATAATAAAATAAAATATGTGGGTTTCATGTTCCTTTAAGCTTCCTAAAAATACAGCCCCAATGTAAGTTTTAATAGCCAAGTAATTACTTTGGTAATAGTGATCAATTTGAGTTAATATATGTACATTTATTTGAGAGGTTCATAGGAGTCCCTATGTGCAGATCAAAGTTACATAACTTACCTATAGGCCCTTATTTATAAATTGATAACCCCTTATTTTTGCTATAAAAGTTTAGAGGAAAAAACATACAAACACACACTATTGTTTTACATTTAATTCACCTTTGTGTTGCAGGTTTCTTACACAAAATGATATAATGTAAAATAATGGCATCTGCTGGGTTTACTAAAAATACATAATATGTGTCAATTTCTCACTTTAAAATGGCCTACAGTAGTGCCTAAATGTGAGTATCATCTAAAAATTGCAAAACAGCTTAGCACAGGGGAGGAAATTGCTTCGAAGCTACCACTGTTCATACTCAATCCTTCTATTTCCAGCCTTCTCACATTCCCACTACTGAAGAACTGCCATGCTCATTGGAGCAGAATCAGGAGTTTGGAGCTTTAAAAGGGGACAGAGGAATAGACTTCTTAGTGAAACTACCCTATTTAGGCATGATTGAGTAAACAATACTGTATACTGAAAGCAGTACTAGACAGCAATAACGTCCACATAGGAAATGGATTCAGAATAAGTTCCCCCTCTAGGACTAGAAACAGGCCCACTTTAGGTGCAGGAACTGGAGTTCCCACTTAAGAAAGCTGAGGACTGGATTACCAAATTGGGCTAAAGGCAGGTGTGTCCAGTGTCCACTTGAGGCCAAAGCTAGGAGTGCCCACTTGAGGCTGAAGACAAGAGTGCCTACTTTAAGACTGAGACTGGAGTGCCCACTTGAGGCAGAGACTGGAGTGCCTACTTGAGGCCAAGACTTGAGGGCCACTTGAGGCCAAGACAGGAGGAGGATACAGAAGCAGGGCAGATACCCTCTGCATAGCTAGTGTACAGTTGCTGAATACTGGTACTTGGCATTCACCCTCTGCAGAGCTTGGTTTCAGTAGCTGGAGACTGGTACTAGGCAGATACTCTCTGCAGATCTTGGGCATAGTAACTGGATACTGGTACTTGGTAGATGCCCTCTGCAGAGCTTGGGTACTAAAGCTGGAAACTGGTGCTTGCAGGTTCCCTCTGCAGGACTTATGCCTATTCAAGCACATTAAAGTGAAGAAATGCATTGTTTAGTACACCTTAAAAGGACATGAAACCCCAAAAAATTATTTCATGATTCAGATAGAGAATACTTACTTGTATTATTTAATTTGCTTCCTTGTCTTGTTATCCTTTGCTGAAAGGTTTATCTAGAAAAGCTCAGGAGAAGCAAATAACCTATGTTCTAGCTGCTGATTGGTGGCTGCATATATATAGCGATTGTAATTGCCTCACCCATGTGTTCAGGCAGCAACTAGTAGTGCATTGCTGCTCATTCAACAAAGCATACCAAGAGAACAAAGAAAAATTGACAATAGGAGTAACTTAGAAAGTTGCTTAGAGATGCATCTAAGCGGGAGTCACTGTGATAATACTATCACTGGGCTCCTATAGGAGGCGCTTATATCTGGTGTAGATAATAATAAAATATTAGTGCATGAAAATGTAGAAAATAGACGGCTGGCAATGGAGCAGATGACAGTGTTTTACACTAGTATGCCAACACAGATCATAAATTATGAGAAATAAACAATATAAAATAAAAATATAAAATGTATACGAATCAAATGGTGTATGCAACCCAATCTGGAAAGTCCAGCGAGTCTCTTCAAATGTCCATCAGTACTTGAACAGGCTGCTCTCTGTCTTCACCCAACTGGATGATGTATTCTATGATGCAAAACAAAAAACAAAAACAGAGGCGCCACATGTGTGGATCAATATAACCAGAAATCCAGTAAAGGAGTAGAATAAGGGTACTCACAAACGGGGCGGCACTCTCTTGTGCCAGTAGAGGCGGGCTGGTTTTCAACAGCAAACCAGCTGGCTGTGTGTCTCCCAGATCGATAGAGAATGCTTGTCTCCTGGATGTCAAACACCGGCCAAAAAACTGCAGTGGAAGGAGGAGGAAGAGCTACAGTGCCCTTAGGTTACTGTTATGGGGATAGTAACACCAACACCAGACTTATGTAAAAGTATAAAATCAGTATTTTATTATACACAATAAAAATACCAAATGGTATAACAAATTACAGCTGGGTGATGACAACCTATCTCCCCATAGACCATACAATATAGCGACGCGTTTCTCGGGGAACACCCCGTTTCCTCAGGCTTGTATGTCTGTTGTATGCATAAATGCCCTTTATATAGGGCTCAGTAACCTAATGTTCAAATGAACCCTCCCCTTTCTTTATCCGGATTGACCTATCATGTCCTTCCTTTCCAAACACTCCCCATTGTTGTGGAGAGGTAACAATGATTAGTTCTAATTATATATCGTGATTAGATTTGAATTTATACAAATTCATATGCCTATGTGTCCCTGATAGTAATATATAAATAAGTAATTGGATCGTTAGTTACCGATCTCGATCATCCGCTATGTGTAATATGATTGTAGTGAGAATACTGACATGAGTTCCATACCTAACCAATAGGGTTACAGCCATATCGGGGGCCTGTTCTAATATTGCAATCCCATTGGTTACACTCTCGGCTGTATGGCATGGCAATCCCATTGGTTACGCTCTGGGCTGCGTATTGTGTTGTCATGACATAATGTCATGTGATCGGTAGTGTGGCAAATAGCTGTTACATATAATGTTGTCATGACGTAATGTCATGTGATCGGGGGGGTGCCAAATTGCTGTTGCCGTGCTTCCGACGTCCATACGGAATAACGCTTGATCACATGATCACTACGGCCCAAATCTATATAGCTTTATAGTGTTGTGGTTGCTAAGGGTGACATGGTTACGCCCATATCTAAATACAGAGCCAGTGACAAAGCGCCACCGTAACCAATATCCTGCTATTGGCCATAAATATATCGCTAGTGTCAAACCGACAGTAATATATGAAAACTATAAATTAGTGAGTGTGTTACGCTAGTAGTACGATTAACACATTATGGATCCAGGACAATCCAACATAGATGTGAAAAAAACAAATTAGGAGTGTGGTAGTGAAAAAATTCCCTATCAATTGGTGGGATTATAAAACTAGACTCCGGAACTACAGGATACACTATAAATAAGTGGTTAGTGTTCCGAGGTCAATGTGTTGCCATAATAAATGGTATTGTGTATAATATAAAAGGGATATTAATATAAGTAATAACCAACTCATAAATAAATGTTAATATAATAAAATAAGGATATTAGTGTAGGTAATCACTAACTAGTGAACGGTGCTCCAAATTTCAATGATAATGAATGTGATAGAAAAATTATCTATACTAGGTGACATGATTACCCAATGAGATGATGTGACATAGCAGTGTACTGGGGGTATTAGTGTAAATCAAGTTAAAAAGCTATATCAAAAAGTGAATTCTATTTAAATAATTACCAATAGGTAATAATATTGCCCCCCGATGATCTCTGAGGGTATATAAATATACTGGTAAGAGAGAAAATATATGTGAAGAGGTGATATGATAGGGTCAAAGTGTTAAGGTTAGAATGCCATGTGTAGAATGTACTTAGTCTAAAGTCCTAATGTATTGATACGTAACTATAATTAGAATTTCCCTATAGGTAACAATTTTCTATAGTTTGGGTTATATAATGCTTGTAAATGTGAACCAACAACAATGGGGTGTCGAAAAGTCCAGCTCACAAAATGCACATCTAGCCATACATATGTTCATACATCTAACCAGACATGTATTAGATATAACAATGTCTCACATATAAATATGAACAAAAATATCTACACAAATGCTGCAGAGTCTATAACCTCGTTGAGGACAATGGGAAATAAGCTATTGAATTTATAAATCCAATAGGTTTCCCTTTGTCTCAATTTGGAAAACCTATTGTACATATTGCTGGGAGGGATTTTTTCCAATGGAGTTATTTTGAAAAAATGCTCTATCTGAGTCATGAAAGAAAGAATTTTGATTTCATATCCCTTTAAACAAGCCTAAGGCAAGCAAACCAGATTTTTGTACTCCTAACATTGCTGGGAATATGATAAACGACACAGTCACTGGCAGTACTCATGGCATCCTAGATCAGGATTCTTTGATCCCAATTCTTGGGACCTGCAGTCAGACAAGATTTTAAACATATTTGAAAAAGAGCATGAATAAATTAATGAATTACTATGGTTACTAACCTGCTTTCATCCAGAGAATAAAAAATAAAAATCTGGTCTCTTAGTGGTTCCTGGCAACTGTCCTAGATCTTATTTATAATTCGCATTAACTTGAGCACGTATTAAAAGTTGAAAGGCCAGTTTTGTGAGCAGCCCAGCAATGAAACAGTTAATACGAAAACCATACCTTGCTGTCTGCATTGTGCAGTGTTTGCTAATTGCAGGGTGTGGTTCCCAAATTAACTGTTTCACTGCAGGGCTGCTCAAAAAATTGGCCTTAGTGGGAACACTGGTTGAAAGTAAACCTAACCGCATGATCACAAGATAAATTTGTGCTCGGCGGGTTTGTGCAACTGAAGACCTTGCATAAAGGGTTAGAGCTAAATAAAAAATTGCACCAAACACAACATAATTTTTTTTTTTTTTTATTAATTTTCTTTACACATTGGAACCCTTTCCAGTCAAATACCTGAAAACAATAAAAAATATTTGTCTGCAATATTAATATTTATAAATGTGTTTTATTGTGTATGTACTATAAATATTTTATACCAATGTTCTTCACATAAGTCAAAATGTTCTATGTATTTTTAAATTGACATTATATATAAACATATATCTGCATATACCTATACCTGTATGTACCTATCTAGTTTAAAATATATATTCTTCCAAAACAAGATTCCACTCTCCATCCATAAAACATACATTTTAATATAAACAACAGATTAAAACGTAAGGATCAGAAGGTTCACAAGTGGTAAGGTCTGTGGGATAGACCGACCTACGTGTTTTGGCCATAAAGGCCTTAATCATAGCCATATGGTCTGTTATCTGTCACAGACATTTAAAAGGAGACACAATAACATGATTGGCTAATACTAAGTCCACTCCTCTCTACCAATTTCCAATTAAATATGATTAACCCTTGATGTCAAGCTTGCAGTATGAGACATTCATTCACTATATATATAATTAAAATAATAACAACTGCAGGGGGCGTGTCTCTGGGCAGCACCTTGAATGGTCGCAATATCGGTGGCTCTAAGGGATTCACAGATAATCTGCCTTTTATCAGTGACTAAGAGGATCTTCAAACTATCTTATCTCAACAGTCAAAGTCTACAAACTGTGCTGATTCTGATATGTTATTATTGGGACTACTACTTTAGAACACCGATCCGGAGCGTCGAGGCCTAAGGCAGATACTTCAGTATCTTGTAAGCCGGGTATGCAGTGCATAGACACTGGTAACTTCTGGTAAAGGGGAGGAAAAGCCCTTATAACTCTTTATTACAACTGGTAATTTATAGCCTTAAGTGGTGAGAGGCCTAACACGTCTGCTGGAAACTCGCACTCTGTTCCTTCAATATGGCGCTAAATACCAAGCTAATCCTGAAGGAAGTGAAAGCCATGCTTGATGACCATTTATTTAGGCTTCACAAAGTACTGCAGGAGGAATATATCTCCCTAAAGGGTGTTTGTGCGCTAATGCGAAAGAGAGGTGCAGCCCTCAACAGAGCTATTAACCAAGCCACGCATATACTTGACCCAAGCACCGAATATAAACTCAGCAGATACACCATCTTAAATCCTGCCGGAAAATGGAACTGGCCCAAACACAGATATGGTGATGGAGCACACATCTAGCTGGGAACAGGGAGACACAAACTGGCACTGAACGAGCCGTAGTGAATCCTTCGAGAGGAGCGGCGCACCAGAGCGGCGCACCTCTACATGAACATCTCACAATCTACCCTATCCTTACTGAGGAACCACCTAAGACTTGCCTACCAGAATTGGGAAATTCGGGCTCACTCAAGGAGAAATTGCATGTGAGAGAGCGGTTTGGCAATGCAAGCACAACCCATGGAGTCCTTCATGCAGCTATGCCTTTTTGCCTGCCATGGAATAGGATATCCGCACCTCCCAAGATATGACAGACATCACACTCAATGGGGACAAAGTTCTCTACAAACACCTCTTACCAAACAGGCGAATGTCGCATCAGAACGGAGCAAGACCGGGATCGGTTGAAAATTCCTAATACAGATGAGAACGGGATCCAAAGTTTGTGAGTCAATACTCCTTACAGCTGGATCCCCAGAGACAGATACTTTAAGGTAATCACTTACACTTTCATAACACCCTATACATGCTATATATCTCCTCGCATCCCCAGAAGAAATGCTTGTATGCTGCTTCAAGCAATATTTGTATACGGACCTTCATTTACCCCCATTATGATTTCGATAATCTTCACTTAATATTATTGCATCTGGGACAATAAGTTTTAGTTTTTGGCATTTACTCTTCAGACCTTTTTTATTAATTGTGTGTTTGTGGGGGGAACTTCTATGTCAGATTAATATAGGTGTGTTATTCTGCCCCTCGGCTTGGTATCTTTTTTGATGACCTGCATACAGCATTATTTACTTATAGTCCAGACAGCCCATTACAGGCACATTATCTCAAGATTGGGTTAATCCCACAATTAGATATAGTCTATCCTAGTTGACATTAAACCTATAGATTTATATAGTGAGCTTCATTCCCCAACCCCAGCAGCAGAACTGGCAATTACATGTCTTATTTAAGATCTTGGGGTCTTTAGCTCCCATAGCCCTCTACAGACATGCCTCACAGCCTCTATAAGACAGTTTTGCAGCTCAAAGAAAACTGATATGAGGTAATTTCTATGTAGACATAGAATTATATTCAAATGCACACCAATGCACAAATGGTCATATTGTCATCAGCTAATCTAGTTCATCATAGTAGTATATTTAGGATGTAGCATAGCAGACTGCAGCAACCATCATAATGCTCTCTTGATATATTTTCAGTATGTTTTACATAAGCGTGGTATACAGTGTTTAGTTATTTTCTGGTTCTCCCCCCCCCCCTTTTTTTGTTTTTCTCACACACCTAGTTCATGAGGGAGTAATTTGCTAATTTGCACACTCATATAATTTCTGTAGATGACAACTATATGTTTGACTACCCCCAGAGATTTTGTGGGTTATTTACTATCTCTTGCTTCAAATAAGTTCTGGTGTCCTCCTCCCTCTTGCAGTGTTCATGGTCCCATAGAATGATTTGACCTTTTCAGACGTGTTGGATCCTAACCTGCTTGTATGCATTTAAACCGCTGATAATGTCCTCCTGTACCTAGAGCTGCCAATGCTGAGCATTTTCCATATTATTCTCAAGGCTCATGCTGCTCACATTTTAAACTTTTTTTTTCATAAAATTTTGACACACATGATATTAAATAAGAAAACTATAAAAATAATAATTGTAATAACCTGAATATGAACCCTAAATAAGCTGTGGATATTATAATGACTGATAACACCTGAGACATCATGTGAATACATCCATAAAAAATTATAAACATAATAAAATACAAAGCAAACAATATAGTACAAAATCATTCACAGTAATTAATTAAATAATATTCTGAATTTATGCCCAGGGGCAAATGGATCCTAAGTTTGAAAATACAGAATATCTCATGTTTATTAAAGAGTTTGAGTCTATCGCCACCTCTCTTGGGTTTAACCACTTTTTCTATAGCACACCATTTAAAAGTATTTAAGCTGTTCTGAATAAATTGAACCAAATGTTGATGGTATGCTCCCTAATCTTGGAATTTATAACCTTGGTGGTCAAACCAATCAATGTTGAATTCTTCTCCAGTAATCATAGACTGAAACAAATGAGTGACATAAGCATAAGAGCAGGGTCTACACTTCCGATGTCCACATTTGTACATCCCATGGCAAGTCAGCCAAGAGCTAGTTGTGGAGTGAACAGGTGAAAGTTGAGCTAGGGAGACCATATTACCTATAGTTTTACATCTTCTATAGGAACATCTAAGGCCCCTATCAACAACTTTTTGTATCTTATCATCAGCTGGCAGTAAGGAAAAGTGTATTTAAATAATTTTGCAGATATCATAGTATAGTACTTATTCTACATGATACTTTTTCTACTGTCTTCATGTAAAAATGTTCTGTGCAAGTTACCACCAGTTTCCAAGCTTTAACATTTAGCCCTAAAGTTAGAGTGCATCGCATTTTGCTTGTGCGCACAAATTACTTTTAACTTGCACTTTGAGAGGTATTAATGCTTGAGTGGGGGTGCTAAATACTTTTCCACTTGTAATCTAGAACTAAATCAGCTTGCTAATTATTGCTTACCAATATAATTTTGCTTACACTGTTTATGAATCATTTACACTAACAATACGTGCAAATACAAATGCATAGAAACTGACATTGAATCATAACACTTTCATAGATGCTCATGAGATTGTTGAGGAGATTTTTTATAATGAAGAGTTAATGTTTAAATTCATTGAGCATTACTTAACCTAGACAGAATGAAAGGTATCTCTAGAGGCTGGCTGTGGGCATTCTTGGAGTATTCTAGAGGAGTGGTTAGGATTTTTTGCCTACGTTTATTCCCAGCAAAGACTCTTTTGTCCCAGTGAAGTAACTTGTCTTGTGGTTATGTCTTTTTCAAAGCTAGCAAGGTTGTCTCCTTTTTCCCTTTTATTTCTCTTTGACTGTTTCTGAGTTATATTTGTTGCTTGTTACCATGCTACCATGGACCGTTACCATGGAGATGCAAATAGTGATGTGATGGGGGGCAGGTACAAATCTTTTTGAAATCTGTAAATTTTAGATTGCGATGTAACTCTTTTCCAACAAGATATTAGTTTGCAAACAATTTTCATAGACTCTAGATCATTAAAGTGATGTTGCAACCAACATCTTTATTCAGCACTCTTTGTAATTTTAATACCAATTAATCTAACCATGAAAGTTCTTTGGAGACTAGCATTAATCTAAAAAGTCACTGGTTACTTCTGCAACTAGAAGGCAAACAAAAAATTGTTGAGATAATGTGACAAAAAAAGGTTTTATCTCTCATTATAAATTAAGCAAGATTGTCAATTTGTTGAAAATCAGTGTGGGAAATTGAAGCCGTTATTCAAAATCTATAGGTTCAGCAGGATATAAGCCACTCATTTGCCAATGCCTGAAATGATACTTGCAATTTTTCACACTTATGGCATATTAGCTTAGAAAGCCGTTCAAAAAGCAAGCAAGAATTCAAACAACCAGGTATTCTCACTGCAAACCTTCATCATTTACTTGCTGGCGAGCACCATTGTAAGCAATTGAGGAAATACAGACAGACAAAAGTACAGAAAAGATTATTTATGCATACTGCATAATTTTATTTTTGTTTCACTTAAGGGCAAGATTGCAAGTGGCACGCGATGAGCAGTATCACGACCGTGCTTACAATGGTATATTATAAGTTGAAATTAAACTGGTGCGCATGAGAGCAAACACAATTTGCACTCATTGGGATAGCACAATCGAAGACCAAGGTATTTAACTGGAAATGGATATAATGTGTATATATTTATATATATATATATATATATATATATATTTATATATATATATATATATATATACTGGATAAGGAACAAAGCACACACTGATCTTGTACAGTGTCCAAACTTGATACATTTTTTAGTGACGTTTTGGGGTGTTCACCCCTTCATCAGACCAACAACAATGAATCTCACAGCAAACAATTTAAAGTGTTAGGAACCACACCCACTGACAGAAAAACCGCCAAAGGGTTACCATAGCAACATCAAAACAAAGACAAAAACAAACCTTAGCATTGTCTTACATTAAAAAGATCAATAGAAACTTAAACAAAAGGGTGTTAAAAGCACAAAAGTGACTGTAGGGATATATACACCTAGGTGACAAAGTAATATGTTCATGTGTTGTGACTTAATATTTGACGCAGATAACAGTGATATTGATTAGAAATAGTACAGATATACTTAAGAAAATAAGCAGAGCAAAACAGAAAAAGTCAGAAAAATATCATGGAAATAGCAGTTATTGCTGTTAACTGTATGGAAGCAATAAAGTGTACTATGTTATTTCATGGCCAAACGGCGCCTTTTCAAGCATAGCAGACTAGCTGTGTCAGAAAAGGGATTAACTGACAGTGTGTACTACTGTGATAAGCGCAGGAAAATAGAAAGTCAAATTACAGGTACATTTTCCACACAGAGAATAGTTCAAAACATATCCGCTCACCTACGTCATCATGACGTGTAGAAGCACGCCCACTTAGGGGATACTATCTGCGAATCACATCGCAACAGGGCGGAATATGTAAGAAAATGAAGGGATATGAAAGTGTATAATATGGGCATGAGGGATGTATGTGCATAAGAAAGTATAAACATAGGAGGCAAATGCAGATAAGATATCAGTCCACAGATCAGAGCGCAACAAATAGCATATAGAATACGAAAAAATTAAAAAAAAAAAAACGCTAGAGTGATCAAACAAGAGAATCCCCAGGGAGTAGCGTAAAGTTGTACAGAATTAAATATCAATGCAATATGTCAGAGTATATTGTAACACATGATATGAAATGATAAATAATAAAAAGTCATATCCAATCAAGAAAACCAAAAAAATTAAGTTAAAAATGAATGAATGAAGTCAAAAAAATTAATCTAGAGATCTATACAGTAAGAGGTTCAATCTGGACAGTCAGGAAAAAGCATATCATTTCAACAACTCTTACCATAATAGATGATATAATAACAGAATGTGTGTCAAAAAATTGGAAGCATAGCATATGCACAACAGAATTATCCCAAAGTGAAGTGTACTTAGACTGTCTAGAATCCTTGTGTCTAAGAAGAGATGAATATAGTGGTATGCTACACATAAGTATAATAACCGTGTATATATAAAAAAAGGGTAAACAATAATATATAAAACACCAAAGGGAAGGGAGGGGGGCTAATGCTGATCAACAAAGGAGAAGTAAAAAGGAATGTAAAAAATGGATGCAAGAACGGATGTAAAAACAATAGGATACATGTAGAGGAGATAGTATACACAAATATGTGTAGAATTATACAGATTTATGTGTAGACTAAGCAATAATCTTAAAAATACAATAGTCTAACAACTGTTCAAGAAACAGAGCTGTAATTGGTCGATATGGGATTACTCTCAATCTATAAAAAACAGTGCCAATCCACTCCAGCATTCAAATCTTTAGGGTGTACAGTATCAAGTCTGTAAATCCAACGTGATTATTTTTGTAGGAGCCGCTTGTTTCTGTCATCTCCTCTAGGTAAAGCTTGTACATGGTCAATAAGTTGAAATCTTAAGGCTAGATTATGAGTTTTGCGTTATGAGGGGTGCGGTACTAACTTGCAAGCTATTGTCACCGCTCACTTCCCCACAGTGCTGGTATTACAGGTTTACAAAAACCCGGCGTTAGCAGGCAAGAAGTGAGCGTAAAGCAAAATTGAGCTCCATACTCCAATACCAGCGCTGCTGAAAGCTGCAGTGATCTGGTTTTACGTGCTCGTGCACGATTTCCCCATAGACATCAATGGGGAGAGCCGGCTGAAAAAAAAGTCTAACACCTACAAAAAAGCAGTGTAAAGCTCCGTAACGCAGCCCCATTGATTCCTATGGGGAAATAAAATTTATGTTTACACCTAACACCCTAACATGAACCCTGAGTCTAAACACCCCTAATCTTACACTTATTAACCCCTAATCTGCAGTCCCCGACATCGCCGACACCTACATTATACTTATTTACCCCTAATCTGCCGCTCCGGACATTGCCACCACTATTATAAACATATTAACCCCTAAACCGTCACACTCCTGCATCACAAACACTAGTTAAATATTATTAACCCCTAATCTGCTGCCCCTAAAATCGCCACTACCTACCTACATTTATTAACCCCTAATCTGCTGCCCCCAACATCGTCGCCACTATACTAAATTTATTAACCCCTAAACCTAAGTCTAACCCTAACCCTAACACCCCCTAACTTAAATATAATTAAAATCAATCTAAATAAAAATTACTATCATTACCTAAATAATTCATATTTAAAATTAAATACTTATCTGTAAAATAAACCCTAAGCTAGCTACAATATAACTAATAGTTACATTGTAGCTAGCTTAGCATTTATTTTTATTTTACAGGTAAGTTTGTATTTATTTTAACTAGGTAGAATAGTTAGTAAATAGTTATTAACAATTTACTAACTACCTAGCTAAAATAAATACAAATTTACATGTATTTACTTGTAAAATAACACCTAATCTGAGTTACACTAACACCTAACCTTACACTAGAATTAAATAAATTACATTTATTAAATACAATTACCTAAATTAAAAAAGAACAAACACTAAATTACACAAAATTTACAAAACCTAACACTAACCCCTGGAGATCCACTTACAGTTTTTGAAGACCCGACATCCATCCTTAATGAAGCCAGCAGAAGTCCTCAACGAAGCAGCAGAAGTCTTCATCCAACCGGGCAGAAGTCTTCATCCAACACGGAGAATGAAGGTTCCTTTAAGTGACGTCATCCAAGATGGCGTTCCTTGAATTGCAATTGGCTGATAGAATGATCTTCAATCCTATTGAGTGATATAATCAGCCCAAATGCCCTCTTCTGGGCATTGGGGAGCTTAGGCTTTTTTAGTTAGGATTTTATTTGGGGGGTTGGTTGTGTGGGTGGTGGGTTTTACTGTTGCGGGTTGTTTCTATTTTTTTACAGGTAAAAGAGCTGATTTCTTTGGGACAATGCTCCACAAAAGGTCTTTTTAAGGGCTATTGGTAGTTTAGTTTAGGCTAGGTTTTTTTTAAAAAATTTTTGGTGTGGGTTATTTTGATAGGGCTATTAGATTAGGTGTAATTAGTTTAAATATCTGATCATTTCTTTTTTTATTTTTTGTAATTTAGTGTTTGTTTGTTTTTTTTGTAATTTAGGTAATTGAATTTAATAAATGTAATTTATTTAATTGTAGTGTAATGTTAGGTGTTAGTGTAAGACAGGTTAGGTTTTGTATTGTAAATTTGTATTTATTTTAGCTAGGTAGTTAGTAAATAGTTAATAACTATTTACTAACTATTCTACCTAGTTAAAATAAATACAAACTTGCCTGTGAAATAAAAAAAAACCTAAGATAGCTACAATGTAACTATTAGTTATATTGTAGCTAGCTTAGGGTTTATTTTACAGGTAAGTATTTAGTTTTACATAGGAATTATTTAGGTAATTATAGTAGGTTTAATTTAGATTTATTTTAATGAGGTTTTTACTTAGGTTTAGGGGTTAATAGATTTAGTATAGTGGCAGCGACGTTGGGGGGCAGCAGATTAGGGGTTAATAAATGTAGGTAGGTGGCAGCGATGTTAGGGGTGGCAGATTAGGGGTTAATCATATTTAACTAGTGTTTGTGATGCGGGAGTGCAGCAGTTTAGGGGTTAATATGTTTATTATAGTGGCAGCGATTTCCAGAGTGGCAGATTAGGGGTTAATAATTTTATTTTAGTGTTTGCAATGTTTAGGGGTTAATAGGTAGTTTATGGGTGTTAATGTACTTTTTAGCACTTTAGTTATGTGTTTTATGTTACAGCTTTGTAGTGTAAAACCCATAACTACTGACTTTCAGTTTACGGTATGGATCTTGGCGGTATAGGCTGTACCGCTCACTTTTTGGCCTCCCAGGCAGACTCGTAATACCGGCGCGCTATGGAAGTCCCATTGAAAAAGGACTTTTTGAAAGCTGCAGTAATTATGTTGCGTTATGGCCAAAAAAGCGGTAGTGAAAAAGAGCCTTAACGCTGCTTTTTTACTCATACCGCAAAACTCGTAATCTAGTCGTTAGGTTTTTGACAGTATGTCCATTTTCCATAAAGTGTCTCACCACAGGTTGGTCACTCTCAACTTTTTCTAATGCAGTACGCATTGCACTCCTGTGATTCGCCATTCTCTTTTTAATATCATCTGAGGTTTCTCCCATGTAAAATAATCCAAAAATGCAGCTTAGCATATATATCACATATGGGGTGATGCATGTGAGAAAATGTTTGATTTGGTATCTTTGATTAGTATGCGGGTGTCTGAAGTTATTGTCCTGACTCATTAAGTGACAGGTGACACAGCTAGGACATCTGTAAGAGCCCTTCTTAGTAGGTTGTAGCTATGATTCTTTTTTATAGCAGTGTTTGGGGTCAGTCAGCACTAGCATATCTAGCAGACTCCTACCACGTCTAAAGCCAACTCTAGGTGCTTCATACCTCTCATATGGTAGTGATCTGTCACTGTTGATCACATGCCAATCCTGTTTCAATAGTTTACCCATATCTCTTAGTTGTGGGAAATAGGTGGTATCAACTTTAGCCTTATATGTCGTTATCAGTTCTTTTTGTGTTACTTATGCAGCTGCTCTTTTAGCTATAACAATATCTTCATTCCTATAGCCTCTAGCGGCAAACTTTTCTTCCATTTGCTGAAGTTGCAGCATTTTTAGCACCTGAAGAAATATTCCTAGCAACACTTAACATCTGGGCCTTAGGGATAGTCCTCACCAGAGGTCTGGGATGACAGCTGCTGGAATGCAGAATGGAGTTCCTATCTGTGGGTTTCTGGAATAATGTGGTACTTAGTCTGTTATCCTCCTTATAGATCCGTAGATCCAAAATATTGATCGTAGTTTTGCTTGAGGTGATCTTTAATTTCATAGGACAACTGGAGTTGTTCAGGGTATTCACTAATTCATTGAGTGTTTGTTCATCATCTTGCCATATCATTAGAATATCATTGATGTAGGGACGGTAGAATATTACCTTTGGGTGCTGATGGATGCACAGTACTTCCTCCTCCACATACTCCATAAATAGATTGACAAATTATGGTGCCATGTTTGAGCCCATGGCCGTCCCAGTGAGTTGTAGGTAAAATTTATTTTCAAAGCGGAAGTAGTTGCTCTTTAAGCATAAGGTGTGTAATTGTTTGATGAATTCGGCAGGCGGCAGGTCATGATTACCTCTATGCCCTGATCCTGAGGGATCACCGTATACAGACTGGTGAACGTGTAAGGAAGATGAGCCTGGCAGAGGCATTCATTATGGATTGTAAAGGAGCTAGACGGCAGCTGGGGAGACCAGAGAGGACAGAGTTGCAGTAATAGAGGTGGTAAAGGATTAGAGAGTGGATTAAAACCTTAGTTGTGTCTTGTGTAAGGTAATGTCTAATTTTAGAGATGTTTTTAAGTTGGAAATGACAGGATTTATCCAAGGACTGAATGTCAGGAGTGAAAGAAAGATCTGAGTTAAGTGTGACCACAAGACATCGGGCAGCCGGGCTAGGGGTAATGATGGTGTTGTCGACAGTTATAGAGAGATTGGGGGTGGAGATTTTGGAAGAAGGAGGGAAAATAAGGAGCTCAGTTTTGGAGAGATTTAGCTTGAGATAGTGAGAAGACATCCAGGAATAGATGTAAGAAAGACAGATAGTGACACGGTTTAGCAAGGATTTGGGTGTTGTCTGCATACAAATGATATTGGAACCCGTGGGACTTTATTAGGGAACCTAATGATGATGTGTAGATTGAGTAGAGAAGGGGCCTGAGGACAGAGCCTTGCAGTACCCCAACAGAAAGTGGTGACGGGGCAGAGGAGGCCCCAGGGAAGGCTACACTAAAGGTACAGTTTGACAGGTAGGAAGAGAACCATGAGATACGCAGAGAGAAATGGGCCTTTTGGTTTTGCTGTAAATAGGTAGTTGGTAACCTCCACTCTGTGGAGTGATGAGGACTAAATCCAGATTGCAGTGGGACGAGGAGGGAGTTTAATGTAAGGAAATGGGATAGGCATGCATATACTAGCTTTTCGAGAAGCTTTGAGCAAAGAGGGAGTAGGGAAATAGGGTTGTAGTTGGATGGAGAGGTTGGATCAATAGAAGGTTTTTTGAGAATAGGTGTGACCAGTGCATGTTTCTGAGATGACGAAAATATACCGATGCTGAGGGAGAGGTTGAAAATGTGTGTGAGTATAGGGGTAAGGGTAGAAGAGAGGGAGGGGAGCAGCTTTGAAGGGATAGGGTCAAGAGGACAGGTAGTGAGGTTGTGGTTGATTGCAAGCGTTTGAGGGGGTGAGAGAATGGAAGTATGTTGAGAGCTGATTTAGTTTCTGATGGAGTCAATTTTGTTATTGAAGTGGCTGGCAAAGTCTTGAGCTGACAGAGAAGTTGAATTAGGGGGTGAGCGGAGAAAAATATTGAAAGTGGAGAACAGACGTTTTGTGTTTAAAGAAAGATTAGAGATAAGAGAAGTAATGTTGCTTATAGAGAAGCAGAGATTAAGGGCAGAATAGTAGGATTTCAAAATGAACTTGTAATGAAGGAAATCAGCTGAAATCAGATTTGTTGTTTTAGCAAAAGTTTAATGACCATCCATATTTATTTTTCAGTCACTTTATTAAAATATAAATATAAAATACAGGAAATATGTGCACAAAATAAGGAAAAAGACTGTCCTGAAGTTTTCTAAAATAATTTTATGGTATATTATACTAGGCTTCTTTCAGCACTTCTCAGAGTTCTTCTTTAGAGTTAGGTTGTCTTTTACTTATTTCTTTTTCCAGGTAATCCCATACTGCCTCTATAATATTCAGGTCCATGACTATCAGTGTTTTATCAGCTGTTTTTCTCTCCATTTATGATTTCACTGCATTAGCAGTGTGCCTGGGATCGTTATCATGTTGAAAAATAAAACCATTCCATATCAGTCACTTTCCAGAAGGAATGGCAAGATGAAATAAAACCTGTCTGTAATTTTCAGCATTCATGATCTCATCAATTCAGACAATATCACCAACAATCTTGGTAAATATGCAGCCCCAAACTAGGACAGACCCTCCACCATGTTTCACTGGAGGAGCATCTCTTCCATCCCTCTCCAACTCTTCTTCTTACATATTGCCGATGACTGGATGCAAACATTTCAAACTTGGATTCATTACTCTTTTCCACTGATCTTCATTCCAATCTTTGTGAGCTTTAGCAAATCTTTGCCTTTTCACCCTGTTCCCCTTCTGAAAAAGTGGTTTCTTGGCTGCTACCCCTCCAAAAACTCCATTCCTGATCAACTTGGCATCCCGATGAAGCTGCCAGATGCTGAGTCAGGTCCTTATTTGACTTCTTATGGTATCTCAAAGAAGCAACTCTGAGAAACTTTTTATCAGATTTTGAAACTTTTCTTGGCCTTAAAGTCCTTTTTTGTCCTTGACCTCTCCTGATTCTTCAAATTCTTTATGACAGCTTGAATACCACATCTTGAGTTTCCAGTTTGTTTGCTGATTTCCCTTGCTGATGCAAAAGTATGATTTCTTTTGTGTAATTGGCAAGAGTCCATGAGCTAGTGACATATGGGATATAAAATCCTACCAGGAGGGGCAAAGTTTCCCAAACCTCAAAATGCCTATAAATACACCCCTCACCACAGCCACAATTCAGTTTTACAAACTTTGCCTCCTATGGAGGTAGTGAAGTAAGTTTGTGCTAGATTTCTACGTTGACATGCGCTTCTCAGCTTTTTTGAAGCAAACAATGCTCAAACAGCACCTTAGTTTCCTTAGTGGTATAGAGGGGACTGCAATCCACTCTCATATGTTTTTTGAAGCCCGATTCCTCTCAGAGTACAGCGAATGTCAGAGGGACGTGAAGAGAGTATCACATATTGAATGCAATGATTTTCCTAACGGGGGTCTATTTCATAGGTTCTCTGTTATCGGTCGTAGAGATTCATCTCCTACCTCCCTTTTCAGATCGACGATATACTCTCATATACCATTACCTCTACTGATAACTGTTTCAGTACTGGTTTGGCTATCTGCTATATGTGGATTGGTGTCTTGTTTGGTAAGTATGTTTTTTATTACTTAAGACACCCCAGCTATGGTCTGGCACTTTATGCATTTATATAAAGTTCTAAATATATGTATTGTACTTATATTTGCCATGAGTTAGGTTCATGTATTTCCTTGTGCAGACTGTCAGTTTCATATTTGGGAAATAAACATATTAAGAAATATTTTTTTCTTACCTGGGGTTTAGTCTTTATTTCAAATTGATTACTTTTTATTTACAAAATTGCGGGCAGCATTAGGCCCGCGGGTGCGCCAAATGCTAAACTTTATTGTGTCATTCTTGGCACGAGAATTATTTTGGCACAAAAAGTACGTCCGTTGACGCAAGTTTGTAATTTTCGGCATCGTAGTTGACGCGGAAGCCTTACACACGGTTGCATCATTAGTGACGCAAGTGTGTCATTTCCGGATATTGTTGGCACCAAAAAAAATTTCAGTTACGTCGTGCGTCATACTTGGCGCCAAATTTTTCATTCGTTTTATACCCCAATGCTGTTTGCCTCTTGCCTTTTTCTATGTCAGAGGGCTATGCTGTTTGCATTTTTTTCCCATTCCTGAAACTGTCATATAAGGAAATTGATGTTTGCTTTATATGTTGTTTTTTCTTTTACATTTTAAAAGATGTCTCAATCTGATCCTGCCTCAGAAGTATCTGTTGGAACTTTGCTGCCTGACATCGGTTCTACCAAAGCTAAGTGCATTTGTTGTAAGATTGTGGAAATTATATCTCTGAATGTCATTTGTAATAGTTGTCATGATAAACTTTTACATGCAGAGAATGTATCCATCAGTAATAGTACATTGCCAGTTGCAGTTCCTTCAACTTCTAATGTACATGATATACCTATGAATTTTAAAGAAATTGTTACTGATTCTATTCAGAAGGCTTTGTCTGCATTTCCGCCTTATAATAAACGTAAAAGGTCTTTTAAAACTTCTCATAAAGTTGATGACATTTCAAATGACCAACAACATAATGATTTATCCTCCTCTGATGAGGATCTATCTGATTCAGAAGATCCCTCCTCAGATATTGACACTGACAAATCTACTTATTTGTTTAAAATAGAGTATATTTGTTCTTTGTTAAAAGAAGTGTTAATTACTTTGGATATTGAGGAAGCAAGTCCTCTTGACATTAAGACTAGTAAACGTTTATATGCTGTTTTTAAACCTCCTGTGGTTACTCCAGAGGTTTTTCCTATTCCTGGTGCCATTTCTGATATGATTTCTAAGGAATGGAATAAGCCAGGTACTCCTTTATTCCTTCTTCAAGGTTTAAATAATTGTATCCTTTACCAGCAATTTCTATAGAGTTTTGGGAAAAGATCCCCAAAGTTGATAGGGCTATTTCTACTCTTGCTAAACGTACCACTATTCCTATGGAAGATAGTACTTCTTTTAAAGATCCTTTAGATAGGAAACTTGAATCCTATCTAAGGAACGCCAATTTATATTCAGGTCATCTTCTCAGGCCTGCAATTTCTTTGGCTGATGTTGCGGCTGCATCAACTTTTTGGTTGGAGAATTTAGCGCAACAGGAATTGGATTCGGACATATCTAGCATTGTTCACTTACTGCAACATGCTAATCATTTTAATTGTGATGCCATTTTTGATATTATCAAAATTGATGTTAGATCCATGTCTTTAGCTATTTTAGCTAGAAGAGCTTTATGGCTTAAATCTTGGAATGCATTGCTGATATGACATCTAAGTCTAGATTATTATCTCTTTCTTCCCAAGGTAATAATTTATTTGGTTCTCAGTTGGATTCTATTATTTCAACTGTTACTGGAGGAAAGGGTTTTTTTCTGCCTCAGGATAAAAAACCTAAGGGTAAATCTAAGGCTTCTAACCGTTTTCGTTCCTTTCGTCAAAATAAGGAACAAAAATCTAATCCGTCCAACAAGGAATCTGTTTCCAATTGGAAGCCTTCCTCAAATTGGAATAAATCCAAGCCTTTTAAAAAACCAAAGGCAGCCCCTAAGTCTGCATGAAGATGCAGCCCTCATTCCAGCTCAGCTGGTAGGGGGCAGATTAAGGTTTTTCAAGGATTTTTGGATAAATTCTGTCCAAAATCAATGGATTCAGAGCATTGTCTCTCAAGGGTATCAAATAGGATTCAGAGTAAGACCTCCTGTGAGAAGATTTTTTCTCTCACGTATCCCAGCAAATCCAGTAAAAGCTCAGGCTTTCCTGAAGTGTGTTTCAGAGTCTTCAGGGGTAATCATGCCGGTTCCTTTTCAGAAACAAGGTCTGGGGTTTTATTCAAATCTATTCATTGTCCCAAAGAAGGAACATTTATTCAGACCAGTTCTGGATCTAAACATTTTGAATTGTTATGTAAGAGTACCAACTTTCAAGATGGTGACAGCAAGGACATAATATGTCTACAATAGACTTGCAGGATGCATACCTTCATATTCCGATTCATCCAAAACATTATCAGTTCCTGAAATTCTCTTTTCTAGACAAGCATTACCAATTTGTTGCTCTTCCATTTGGCCTAGCAACAGCTCCAAGAATCTTTTCAAAGGTTCTAGGTGCTCTATTCTCTGTAATCAGAGACCAGGGTATTGCAGTGTTTCCTTATTTGGACGATATCTTGGTACTAGCTAAGTCTTTACATTCTGCAGAATCTCACACAAATCAACTAGTGTTGTTTCTTCAAAAACATGGTTGGAGGATCAATTTACCAAAAAGTTTCTTGATTCCTCAGACAAGGGTCTTCTTTTAGGTTTCCAGATAGATTCAGTGTCCATGACTCTGGCCTCTAGTTATCAACGTGTCTTTTTTACCTGCCTTCGCCGGCCCAATACGCCCACCTAAGCTCGCCTACCATTGCCGCGTGGACCTGAAAAATCTCGCCAAAGTTATCAATAAATCTGTCAAAAAGCTGCACACCAAGTACGGGGCGATGAGCAGCGGACTGTGATAGTTATCACTCATCCGATCTCGCTGCTCTTCAGCTTTTTTACAGCTTTATTGATGAGCTGTCACTAAGCACTCACACTAACTATACTGTTCTACCCCCTATACCGGCGCCCCCGGAGCCCCCCACAACTAAATAAAGTTATTAACCCCTAAACCGCCGCCCTAGACCCCGCCACAACTCTTATAAATGTATTAACCCCTAAACCGCCACTCCCAGACACCGCCGCCACCTACATTATACCTAGTAACCCCTATCCTGCCCCCCTATACCGCCGCCACCTATAATAAAGTTATTAACCCCTATCCTGTGGATCCCGGACCCCGCCGCAACTAAATTGAAGGGACGCCATCTTGGATGACGTCACTTAAAGGTACCGTCATTCATCATTAGTCGTCGGGAAGAAGAGGATGGCTCCATGTCGGCTCGTCTGAAGATGGCTCCGCTCCGGATAGATGAAGATTGAAGACGCCGCTTGGATGAAGACTTCAATCGGATGGAAGACCTCTTCAGCGCCCCTTGGATGATGACTTCAATCGGATGGAAGACCTCTTCAGCGCCCCTTGGATGATGACTTCATTCGGATGGAAGACTTCTTCAGCGCCCCTTGGATGATGACTTCTGCCGCTCCAGAACTCTTCTTCAGTTCCATCAGTGGGTCGGCTGGCTGAAGACGGCTAAAGGTAGGATGATCTTCAGGGGGAAAGTGTTAGGTTTATTTAAGGGGGGTTTGGGTTAGAGTAGAGGTATGTGGGTGGTGGGTTTTAATGTTGGGGGGTTGTATTTTTATTTAACAGCCAAAAGAGCTGTTTTCTTTGGGACATGCCCCGCAAAAGGCCCTTTTAAGGGCTGGTAAGGTAATAGAGCTGGTAACTTTTTAATGTACAAAAGGGTATGGATTTTTTTTATTTTGGGGGTCTTTGTTATTTTATTAGGGGGCTTAGATTAGGTGTAAGTATCTTAAAATTGTTGTAATATTTTTGAAATGTTTGTAACTTTTTTTTGTAACTTAGCTTTTTTATTTTTTGTACTTACTTTGTGTTAGTTTATTTAATTTAATTGTAGTTATTTGTAGGTAATTTATTTAATTAATTTAATGATAGTGTAGTGTTAGGTTTAATTGTAACTTAGGTTAGGATTTATTTTACAGGTAATTTTGTATTTATTTTAGCTAGGTAGTTATTAAATAGTTAATAACTATTTAATAACTATTCTAACTAGCTAAAATAAATACAAAGTTACCTGTAAAATAAATAAAAATCCTCAAATAGCTGCAAAGTAATTATTAATTACATTGTAGCTATCTTAGGGTTTATTTTACAGGTAAGTATTTAGTTTTAAATAGGATTAATTTACGGCTAGATTTAGAGTTCTGCGGCCAAAGGGGTGCGTTAGCTACGCATGCATTTTTCCCCCCGCACCTTTTAAATACCGCTGGTATTTAGAGTTCACAGAAGGGCTGCGTTAGGCTCCAAAAAAGGAGCGTAGAGCATATTTACCGCCACTGCAACTCTAAATACCAGCGTTGCTTACGGACGCGGCCAGCTTCAAAAACGTGCTCGTGCACGATTCCCCCCATAGAAAACAATAGGGCTGTTTGAGCTGAAAAAAAACCTAACACCTGCAAAAAAGCAGCGTTCAGCTCCTAACGCAGCCCCATTGTTTACTATGGGGAAACACTCCCTATGTCTGCACCTAACACTCTAACATGTACCCCGAGTCTAAACACCCCTAACCTTACACTTATTAACCCCTAATCTGCCGCCCCCGCTATCGCTGACACCTGCATATTTTTTTTAACCCCTAATCTGCCGCTCCGTATACCGCTGCAACCTACATTATACCTATGTACCCCTAATCTGCTGCCCCTAACACCGCCGACTCCTATATTATATTTATTAACCCCTAATCTGCCCCCCACAGTGTCGCCGCCAGCTACCTACAATAATTAACCCCTAATCTGCCGATCGGATCTCGCCGCTAGTCTAATAAATGGGTTAACCCCTAAAGCTAAGTCTAACCCTAACACTAACAACCCCCTAAGTTAAATATAATTTAAATCTAACAAAATAAATTAACTCTTATTATATAAATTATTCCTATTTAAAGCTAAATACTTACCTGTAAAATAAACCCTAATATAGCTACAATATAAATTATAATTATATTGTAGCTATTTTAGGATTAATATTTATTTTACAGGCAACTTTGTAATTATTTTAAACAGGTACAATAGCTATTACATAGTTAATAACTATTTAATAGCTAAAATAGTTAAAATAATTACAAAATTACCTGTAAAATAAATCCTAACCTAAGATAAAATTAAACCTAACACTACACTATCAATAAATTAATTAAATAAACTACCTACAATTACCTACAATTAAACCTAACACTACACTATCAATAAATTAATTAAATAAAATACCTACAAATAACTACAATGAAATAAACTAACTAAAGTACAAAAAATAAAAAAACACTAAGTTACAAAAAATAAAAAAATATTTACAAACATTCGAAAAATATTACAACAATTTTAAACTAATTACACCTACTCTAAGCCCCCTAATAAAATAACAAAGACCCTCAGAATAAAAAAAATGCCCTACCATATTCTAAATTAAAAAAGTTCAAAGCTCTTTTACCTTACCAGCCCTGAAAAGGGCCCTTTGCGGGGCATGCCCCAAATAATTCAGCTCTTTTGCCTGTAAAAAAAAAACATACAATCCCCCCCCAACATTACAACCCACAACCCACATACCTCTAATCTAACCCAAACCCCCCTTAAATAAACCTAACACTAAGCCCCTGAAGATCTCCCTACCTTGTCTTCACCTCACCGGGTTCAGCGATCAGTCCAGAAGAGGGTCCGAAGTCTTGATCCAAGCGGCGGCTGAAGAACTCCATCATCGGGCTGAAGTCGGAAGTCCATCATCGGGATCGGAACAGCCAATAGAATGCGAGCTCAATCTGATTGGCTGATTGGATCAGCCAATCATATTGAACTTGAATCTGATTGGCTGATTCCATCAGCCAATCAGAATATTCCTACCTTAATTCCGATTGGCTGATAGAATCCTATCAGCCAATCGGAATTCGAGGGACGCCATCTTGGATGACGTCATTTAAAGGAACCGTCATTCGGCGAGTAGGCGTCGCTTGAAGAGGTTGGATCCGCGTCGGCTGGGAAGAAGATGGCTCCGCTCCGCTCCGGAAGAAAGAAGATTGAAGATGCGGCTTGATAGAAGACTTCATCCCGATGATGGACTTCCGACTTCAGCCCGATGATGGAGTTCTTCAGCTGCCGCTTGGATCAAGACTTCGGACCCTCTTCTGGACCGATCGCTGAACCCGGTGAGGTGAAGACAAGGTAGGGAGATCTTCAGGGGCTTAGTGTTAGGTTTATTTAAGGGGGGTTTGGGTTAGATTAGGGGTATGTGGGTGGTGGGTTGTAATGTTGGGGGGGGGGGTATTGTATGTTTTTTTTTACAGGCAAAAGAGCTGAATTCTTTGGGGCATGCCCCGCAAAGGGCCCTTTTCAGGGCTGGGAAGGTAAAAGAGCTTTGAACTTTTTAAATTTAGAATAGGGTAGGGCATTTTTTATTTTGGGGGTCTTTGTTATTTTATTAGGGGGCTTAGAGTAGGTGTAATTAGTTTAAAATTGTTGTAATATTTTTCTAATGTTTGTAAATATTTTTTTATTTTTTGTACTTTAGTTAGTTTATTTCATTGTAGTTATTTGTAGGTATTTTATTTAATTAATTTATTGATAGTGTAGTGTTAGGTTTAATTGTAGGTAATTGTAGGTAGTTTATTTAATTAATTTATTGATAGTGTAGTGTTAGGTTTAATTGTAACTTAGGTTAGTATTTATTTTACAGGTAATTTTATAATTGTTTTAACTATTTTAGCTATTAAATAGTTATTAACTATTTAATAGCTATTGTACCTGTTTAAAATAATTACAAAGTTGCCTGTAAAATAAATATTAATCCTAAAATAGCTACAATATAATTATAATTTATATTGTAGCTATATTAGGGTTTATTTTACAGGTAAGTATTTAGCTTTAAATAGGAATAATTTATTTAATAAGAGTTAATTTATTTCGTTAGATTTAAATTATATTTAACTTAGGGGGGTGTTAGGGTTAGACTTAGCTTTAGGGGTTAAAAAATTTATTATAGTAGCGGTGAGCTCCGGTCGGCAGATTAGGGGTTAATGCTTGAAGTTAGGTGTCGGCGATGTTAGGGAGGGCAGATTAGGGGTTAATACTATTTATTATAGGGTTATTGAGGCGGGAGTGAGGCGGATTAGGGGTTAATAACTTTATTATAGTAGCGGTGCGGTCCGTTCAGCAGATTAGGGGTTAATAAGTGTAGGTAGGTGGCGGCGACGTTGGGGGGGGGCAGATTAGGGGTTAATAAATATAATATAGGGGTCGGCGGTATTAGGGGCAGCAGATTAGGGGTACATAGGGATAATGTAGCTGGCGGCGGTGTACGGAGCGGCAGATTAGGGATTAAAAAAATTTAATAGAGTGGCGGCGATGTGGGGGGACCTCGGTTTAGGGGTACATAGGTAGTTTATGGGTGTTAGTGTACTTTAGAGCACAGTAGTTAAGAGCTTTATAAACCGGGGTTAGCCCAGAAAGCTCTTAAATACTGACTTTTTTCTGCGGCTGGAGTTTCGTCGTTAGATTTCTAATGCTCACTTCAGCCACGACTCTAAATACCGGCGTTAGAAAGATCCCATTGAAAATATAGGATACGCAAATGGTGTAGGGGGATCTGCGGTATGGAAAAGTCGCGGCTGTAAAGTGAGCGTTAGACCCTTTCCTGACTGACTCCAAATAACAGAGGGCGGTAAAAACCAGCGTTAGGAGCCTCTAACGCTGGTTTTGACGGCTACCGCCCAACTCTAAATCTAGCCATTAGTTAATAAGAGAAATATTATTTAGATTTATTTAATTAATATTTAAGTTAGGGGGGTGTTAGGGTTAGTGTTAGACTTAGGGTTAGTGTTAGGTTTAGGGGTTAATAATTTTATTACATTGGTGGCGGTGTATGGGGGGCAGGATAGGGGTTAATACATTTATTATAGGTGGCAACGGTGTAGGGGGGAAGATTAGGGGTTAATAAGTTTAATATAGGTAGCGGCGGGGTCCGGGGGTGGCGGTTTAGGGGTTAAACAATTTATTTAGTTGCGGCGGGGTCCGGGATCAGCAGGATAGGGGTTAATGCATATATTATAGTTGGGGTGGGGACCGGGAGCGGCAGTTTAGGGGTTATCATATTTATTGTAGTGGCTGCAGGGTCCGGGAGTGGTGGTTTAGGGGTTAACATATTTATTATAGTGGCGGTGGCTCCGGGGAGCGGCGGTTTAGGGGTAATACATTTATTTAGTTGTGGCGGTGTAGGGGGGACAGATTAGGGGTTTTTAGACTCAGGGTACATGTTAGGGAGTTAGGTGCAGACAGCTCCCATAGGAATCAATGGGATATCGGGCAGCAGCGAACATGAACTTTCGCTATGGTCAGACTCCCATTGATTCCTATGGGATCTCCCGCCACCAGGTACGCTGGGCCGGAAAAGTGCCGAGCGTACCTGCTAGTTTTTTGATAACTAGCAAAAGTAGTCAGATTGTGCCGAACTTGTGTGCGGAACATCTGGAGTGACGTAAGAATCGATCTGTGTCCGACTGAGTCCAGCGGATCGAAGCTTACGTCACTATATTCTACTTTTGCCGGTGTATAGGGCTTGATAACTAAGGCAAATCAGCCTCGCCACAAATACGCTGCGTAATTCCAGCGTATTTGAGGTTGACGGCTTGATAACTAGAGGCCTCTGTCTCTAACAGACAAGAGACGTTTGAAATTGGTTGCAGCCTGTCGGCACCTTCAGTCTCAGTCATTCCCTTCAGTCGCTATGTGCATGGAAGTTTTAGGCCTCATGACTGCAGCATCGGACGCAATTCCTTTTGCTCATTTTCACATGAGATCTCTCCAGCTTTGTATGCTGAATTAATGGTGCAGGGATTATACAAAGATATCACAGTTAATATCCTTAAATCCCAATGTTCGACACTCTCTGACGTGGTGGTTAAATCACCAGCGTTTAGTTCAAGGGGCTTCCTTTGTTCGGCCAACCTGGACTGTGATCACTACAGACGCAAGTCTCTCAGGTTGGGGGGATGTTTGGGAATCTCTGACAGCACAAGGGGTTTGGAAATCTCAAGAGGTGAGATTACCAATCAATATTTTGAACTCCATGCAATTCTCAGAGCTCTTCAGTTTTGGCCTCTGTTGAAGAGAGAACCATTCATTTGCTTTCAGAGAGACAATATCACAACTTTGGCATATGTCAATCATCAGGGTGGGACTCACAGTCCCATAGCTATGAAAAAAAGTATCTTGGATACTTGCTTGGGCGGAATCCAGCTCCTGTCTAATCTCTGTGGTGCATATCCCAGGTTTAGACAATTGGGAGGCGGATTATCTCAGCCTTCAGACTTTACATCCGGGGGAGTGGTCTCTCCATCCGGATGTGTTTTTTCAGATTGTTCAGATGTGGGGTCTTCCAGAGATAGATCTCATGGCCTCTCATCTAAACAAGAAACCTCCCAGATACCTGTCCAGGTCCAGGGATGTTCAGGCGGAAGCAGTAGATGTGCTGACACTTCCTTGGTGTTATCATCCTGCTTACATTTTCCCGCCTCTAGTTCTTCTTCCAAGAGTGATATCCAAAATCATCATGGAACAATCGTTTGTGTTGCTGGTGGCTCCAGCATGGCCACACAGGTTGTGGTATGCGGATCTTGTTCGGATGTCCAGTTGCCAACCTTGGCCACTTCCGTTAAGGCCAGACCTACTGTCTCAAGGTCTGTTTTTCCATCAGGATCTCAAATCATTAAATTTGAAGGTATGGAAATTGAACGCTTAGTACTAAGTCATAGAGGTTTCTCTGACTCAGTGATTAATACTATGTTACAAGCTCGTAAATATGTTTCTAGAAAGATTTATTATCGAGTTTGGAAGACCTACATTTCATGGTGTTCTTTTCATAAATTCTCTTGGCATTCTTTTAGAATTCCTAGAATTTTACAGTTTCTTCAGGATGGTTTGTATAAGGGTTTGTCTGCAAGTTCCTTGAAGGGACAAATCTCTGCTCTGTCAGTTTTATTTCACAGAAAGATTGCTAAGCTTCCTGATATTCACTGTTTTGTACAGGCTTTAGTTCGTATTAAGCCCGTCTTTTAATCGATTTCTCCTCCTTGGAGTCTTAATTTGGTTTTGAAGGCGTTACAGGCTCCTCCGTTTGAGAGAAATTAGTAGAGAAATTGTTGTCCCTTCCTTGTGTCCTAATCCTAAGAATTCTTTGGAAAGATCCTTACATTCTTTGGATGTGGTGAGAGCTTTGAAATATTATGTTTAAGTTACTAAAGATTTCAGGAAGACTTCTAGTTTATTTGTTATATTTTCTGGTCCTAGGAAAGGTTAGAGGGCCTCTGCTATTTCCTTGGCTTCTTGGTTAAAGCTTTTGATTCATAAAGCTTATTTTGATTCGGGTCAGGCCCCGCAGCAACTTGGTCCTCTTTGCATACATTTACTAAATTCTACCATTTTGATGTATTTGCTTCTTCAGAAGCAGTCTTTGGTAGAAAAGTTCTTCAGGCAGCTGTTTCAGTTTGATTCTTCTGCTGATGTTTTAAGTTTTTCTTTTAATTATGAGAATAACTTTTATTTTGGGTTGTGGATTATTTTTTCAGCGGAAAATGGCTGTTATTTATTTTATCTCTCCCTCTCTAGTGACTCTTGAGTGGAGTTCCACATCTTGGGTATTGATATCCAATGCGTCACTAGCTCATGGACTCTTGCCAATTACATGAAAGAAAACATAATTTATGTAAGAATTTACCTGATAAATTAATTTCTTTCATATTGGCAAGAGTCCATGAGGCCCACCCTTTTTATGGTGGTTATGAATTTTTTTTGTAAATTCCTTTGTTGATGCTTTTTACTCCTTTCTTTATCACCCCACTTCTTGGCTATTCGTTAAACTGAATTGTGTGTGTGGTGAGGGGTGGGGTGTATTTATAGGCATTTTGAGGTTTATGAAACTTTGCCCCTCCTGGTAGGATTGTATATCCCATACGTCACTAGCTCATGGACTCTTGCCAATATGAAAGAAATTAATTTATCAAGTAAATTCTTACATAAATTATGTCTGTCAAATTCTGTGATCTTTGGCATTTTGAATGGAGTCATTGAAAGTTGGTCTTATTAGCAAGCTTCCAATAAATTAAACTCATACCACATGTGTATGTAATTCTCAAGCACATCTTGCACAAACCTGGTGTAGTAGACCTTTTTCACAGCAGTCATTTTGATATAAAATAGTAGGACAAATACAGGGGTTAGCAATGACATTTTTTAGGGTTACATTTAGGTTTATGAGAGCTAGGTTCCTGCTATTGCTCAAGTTTAAGGGGAGCTCCCACTAAATACTTGCCACTTTAGCCTATAGAAGCTGTCTTTCTGATTTATTTTCTGTTTTTATTTTGTTTTATTTTAATTCTGCATAAAATATCCTGTATTTTCTGGTTATATTCTAATAAAGACACTGAGAAATAATTATATATCGTCATTATATTGCTAAAACAGAAAATCTAATGATGGCCTAAGACTTTTGCACAGTACTGTAAATAAAAAAAATATATATATATATATATATATATACAGTATATTCATATCGATATATAGGTATAGATATATAATTAATTAAAGAACATCAGATATATAAAGAAATATATATTTCTATGTGAAGAAAATTGTATTGTAAAATATGTATAACTATCTCTGGGTTTATCAAAGTTGTGTCACAGTGTCAGGTTAGCGCATGAGCAATAAGTATTGTCTTTTTTTTTTTAAAGAGTTCTCTATTGAAGTCAATAGCGAGAAGAAGATAATGCAGTCACGATATTCGAAGTCCTGAAATTAGCGTGCATCGGGTTTTGATAGTGCGCTCTTTTTATTTTTAACCTGTAATGCACGTGCTTACCCGTCTGCTTTAAAAGTTGACTTTGAGCACAGTAAGCATGCAAGCAAAAAAAATCTGTTACCCGCCACCCACACACACACACAAAAAAAACTGTTTTCTCTGGGATTTTTTTCAAGTGCTAGTTGAAAATGTTGATAGCTTTATTCAAGTGTTACTTGAAAACTTGCCGTCCTCCACATATTTACCTAGCATATTTTTGAATATGCATGAAAAGAGAATGGGAACATGCATTAAATGTGTGGTTGGTCTTTTTAAATAAAGAACTATCGGCAAGATTACAGGTTATGCCCTAAACCGGGTGCGCAAATAATGCAAAAAAATGAGCGGTATCGCACTCTCCATAGCGCTGCCATTACAAGTTACTGAAAATCCTTCTTTTGTTATGCTGTATGGTGCAATAAGCTCCATACAGCACAAAAGCAAACCCAAGGTCTGACTTAATATGCTCATGCACGTTTTCCCCCATAGACATCAATGGAGAGAAAGTGTTAGAAAAAAAATAACACCTGCGATTGAAGAATGACGATCGCAGTAACACAATCCCCATTGATGTCTATGGTGAAAAGAAAGTTATGTTAACACCCAAACATAAACCCCTAGTCTAAATACCCCTAATCCACCACCCACGACATCGCCGATATAAATAAAATAATAAGTTATTAACCCCTAAACCGCCGCCCCACACATTACTAACAACTAAATAAACTTATTAACCACTAAACCGTCGCCCCCAACGTTGCTGATACTTAATAAACCTATTAACCCATAAACCGCCAGGCCCCCACATTGCTACTAGTATAATAAAACTATTAACCCCTAAACCGCCGCCTCCAACATTGACGACACAAAATAAACCTATTAACCCCTAAACCGCTGGCCCCCACATCGCTACTAATATAATTAAACTATTAACCCCTAAACCTCCTCCCCCCCACATCGCAACACACTAAATTTAACTTTAAACCCCTAAACCTAACTATCCCTTATACTTTAAATGACATTTACAATATAACTATCTTAAAATAAATAAAAACTTACCTGTGAAATAAAAAAAAAAATAAGATTAAACTATAAATAAACCTAACATAGCTATTTTAAGAAAATAAAATAAACTAAAAATAAAAAAACTAAATTACAAAACTAAAAAAACCTAACACTATGAAAAAATAAAAAAATTCTAACATTGCCAAAAACAAACAAACAAACACTAAAATTACGAAAAATAAAAAAACACTAAGATTACAAAAAATAAATTAAATCATCCAAAATAATAAAAATTAAACCTAATCTAATAGCCCTATAAAAATAATAAAGCCACCCTAAAATAAAAACACCCCCTAATCTATCATAACGTATGAATAGCCCTTAAAAGAGCCTTTTGTAGGGCATTGTCCTAAGTTAAACAGCGCTTTCATATAATACAATTACAAAGTCCCCCCTAAGTGTAAACTCCCCCACCCAACCAACCCTCCAAAATAAAAAAAACCCTAAGTCTCATCCTATTGGCTGATTTTAACTTTTCAGCCAATAGGGATGCAACGGTACCCAAATATAAAAGGGGTACCTTGCATTCAAGCTTCAGTGTGTGGCGGTGATCACATGAAGAGGAGGCTCATGCTGAATGTTGTCGTATGATTTAATAGTAGTTAATAAGTTTAATAAAGTATTTGTGATGCTGGGGATGGTGGATTAGGGGATAAAAGTGTAGTTTATGGGTGTTAGTGTACTTTGTAACATTTTTTGTTATGAGTTTTGTGAAACATTTTTGTTTTGCAAAATCCATAACTACTGGTCTCAGATAGTGGAATCGATTGTGGCAGTATAAGCTATAACTCTAGCGTTATAGCCGGACAGCACAACCTGTAATACAAGAGCAATGAAAATTCAGCACTCAAAAGCTATTGAACAGATGTATTGAAGTGTGTGCTCTTGTAGATGTGTGCATGTTTGTGTGTATGATTATATAGTTTACATTCGGCTAGATTACAAATTTTGCGTTATGAGGGGTGCAGTGCTAACTTGCACGTTGTTGTCACCGCTCACTTCCCTACAGTGCTGGTATTACAGGTTTACAAAATCTCGGCGTTATCAGGCAAGAAGTGAGCGTAGAGCAAAATTGTGCTCCATACTGCACTCCAATACCAGCGCTGCTGAAAGCCGCGGTGAGCTGGTTTTACGTGCCCGTGAACGATTTCCCCATAGCCATCAATGGGGAGAGCCGGCTGAAAAAAAGTCTAACATCTGCAAAAAAGCAGCGTAAAGCTCCGTAACACAGCCCCATTGATTCCTATGGGGAAACAAAATTTATGTTTACACCTAACACCCTAACATGAACCCCAAGTCTAAACACCCCTAATCTTACACTTATTAACCCCTAATCTGCCGCCCCCGACATCGAAGACACCTACATTATACTTATTAACCCCTATATTGGATGAAGACTTCTCCCGGCTTCGTTGAGATCTTCTTGCTGCTTGGATGAAGACTTCTCCCGGCATCATTGAGGATGGATGTCTGGTTTTCAAAACTGTAAGTGGTTCTTCGTAGGTTAGTGTTAGGTTTTTAAGGGTTTATTGGGTGGGTTTTATTTTTAGATTAGGGTTTGGGCGGAAAAAGAGCTAAATGCCCTTTTAAGGGCAATGCCCATCCAAATGCCCTTTTCAGGGCAATGGGGAGCTTAGGTTTTTTTTTAGATATTTTATTTTGGGGGTTGGTTGAGTGGGTGGTGGGTTTTACTGTTGGGGTGTTTGTATTTTTTTTTTTACAGGTAAAAGAGCTGATTTCTTTGGGGCAATGCCCTGCAAAAGGCACTTTTAAGGGCTATTGGTAGTTTAGTTTAGGCTAGGGATTTTCTATTTGGAGGGGGGGGGGGGTTATTTTGATAGGGCTATTAGATTAGATGTAATTAGTTTAAATATCTGATAATTTCTTTTTTTATTTTGTGTAATTTAGGTAATTGTATTTAATTTAGGTAATTTATTTAATTGTAGTGTAAGGTTAGGTGTTAGTGTAACTCAGGTTAGGTTTTATTTTACAGGTAAATTTGTATTTATTTTAGCTAGGTAGTTAGTAAATAGTTAATAACTATTTAGTAACTATTCTACCTAGTTAAAATAAATACAAACTTGCCTGTAAATTAAAAATAAAACCTAAGCTAGCTACAATGTAACTATTAGTTATATTGTAGTTACCTTAGGGTTTATTTTACAGTTAAGTATTTATTTTTAAATAGGAATTATTTAGTTATTAACAGTAGATTTTATTTAGATTTATTTTAATTATATTAAAGTTAGGGGGGTGTTAGGGTTAGATTTAGGGTTAGGTTTAGGGGTTAATATGTTTATTATATTGGCGGCGATGTCCGGAGAGTCATATTAGGGGTTAATAAATGTAGGTTGGTGGCGGCGATGTAAGGGGCGGCAGATTAGGGGTTAATAATATTTAACTAGTGTTTGCGATGCGGGAGTGCGGTGGTTTAGGGGTTAATATTTTTATTCTAGTGGCGGCAATGTCGGGAGCGGCAGATTAGGGGTTAATAATTTTATTTTAGTGTTTGTGATGCGGGAGGGCCTCGGTTTAGGGTTTAATAGGTAGTTTATGGGTGTTAGTGTATTTTATTTTATTTTTTTATAATATTTTATTTTTATTGAGGGAAACAAAAACATACAAACAGTTTGCTCAAATGACAAGAAATTCACAATAAACACATTGAATTGCTGGTTATATAGACCGTGGTACATTATTGTAAGAGCAAACCCACCACTACCCTCATTTTTGTCCCCAATTATCCATGACAACAGAGACCTCTTTTGGGTCCAGATGCACTACTAAGCTGGGGATTTTTTAAAACAAAAGATAGGCCACTTTTGGGCCTATACCAACCAGTCACCCTCTTATGTCATAAGGACCACACGTGGGTCCAGAAATTAACCAAACTATAGGGAGGGCAATGAAATTTAAAAATGTCCTTCTTCAAAAGAATATTAGACAGTAACTAATAAAACACAGTGATGAATGAAATATATAGAGTTACACCAACTAGGAAGCTATATGCAGATAAGAGTATATATATATATATAGACACACCAGTAAAACTAGTAGTAAAATTGAAGGAGATAGTAAGCTTAAACATAGCAACATTACATATGCACATACTGAACATTATATCAGAGAAATAGAGCTGCGAAAACTGCTTCACCAATAAATCTGAATGCTAATAGGTAGAGGAATACAACCAATCACAGACAAGTTCAGTTATGTTAACCCCTTTAACTCTGGAGCATCCTACCAGTAAATCCATCGCATACATTGAATATATACATGAGCTAATATCTATACAGAGATTGTAGGGATAGACAGCTTGCAGTCTTTGGAACACAGAAAATATGCTAAGAACATCTGCTTCAGGTTTACTAAGAGGGAAAGGTAATGAATGGCAGGGTCCATTAGCTTCAAGGTAAAGAATATATAATGCTTAAGTTAGAGCAGAGACTATCTAACTCTGCTTTGAGTTGCGGAGGATTTTAGTTATCCCTAACCGCAAGATTTCTAAGTATGGGGGGGGGGGGGAGTGCCCAGCAGGCGAACCTTATTATTGCTGCTGGTTAACTTATCCAATTGATGAGAGAATAATAAAAAGGTTGCAGTAATAACCAGCTCCCCAGGGCTCACATGATGAATGATATTCTATACGCGCTGCATACTGATAGGTGTAGATTCTGGACATAACTTTATAAAAAGAAAAACTAAATGACAATATTAACTTATTATCTGGGATAGGGCACCATAGTGAGGGTAATGTCTTCTGTTTTTACTACTAGGGACACAAGAATAAAACAATAACAATACTTGGCATGAGTACATCTGCAATCCTGAGGAGCAGCCCACTATTTGAATCAAAGTAAACAATATCAGCTCCCATACTTAAATTCCCGCCCATCCACCCTTAAGCACCAGCAGTTGTATTTACAGTTTTAATAAGGAATGACACAGATTAATACACCCATACCTGGAGAGAGCTGGCCACACTCTCTACAGGATATATGATAAGAGAGCTGAGCACATTTGTACAATTATGTATTGCCAAGGACTAGCTTAAGAGAATGAAACACCCATTCACATCGCAGCCAGTGAAAATACACTCAAACTGCAACAAATACAAGTGAGAAGAAGCATATGAATGAAAAGTAAATACCTTCCCACAGCAAGTGACAAAATAGAGGGTAGGAACAATCAGCAGTATGGTAGAGGATATTGTATATTGTAGAGCATTAATAAAGGCAGCCAATATGTTTAGATACCTCAACATTTACAGCTATTGCTTAAAAAAAAAAAAAAAAAAAAAGAAAAGAAATCCCCATTAGCTCTACACATAATAGATCAGCAGAAGGGTTCAGATACAAATCTACATGTTCTCAGACAGTGGTCTTCATAAATGCAGGTTCCTCATCTACAACTATAACGAGATTATTTAATGAATCCAGTAAAGTATCTTAGCTGCGGGAGCCTCTGCCAATGCAGGTCTGACCCTATGAATAGCTTGCCACATTCATCCTATGCCAGACCGGGGGCCACAGAAGGAGCGATAACTCATCTCAGTTAAGCTGATGTATGTGCAGGATACGCCAGTGTACCTCACCACCCTGCTGAGACAAATGCACAATGTCCCACCAAGTTGCCAAGTGTTGCTGTGCACTCACACGGTTCCTCTGTAAGATTGCTGTAGTTGCCGGTGACAGGGAGAAGCATTCCTGGAAGTGTGCAGGCATCATATCACAGTGCGGTACTTGCCTCTCCATATAATCCGCCCTGCAATACTCATTTGCACATGTATGCTCAGCTGGTAGTGGCAAATAGATCTCACCCGAGAGGAACTCTGCCCTACGGCTTGTGTCTAATGGTGACACTGTGGCTGGAGAAGGGTACGCTTGTAGTACTACAACATTCTGCGGCTCCTGCACATCTTTATGCTCCCCCACACTCCCATCGCCACATGTACGTGCTGTTCGGATCTTGCAGATAAAAGCGTCGAGCCTCCCACAGATCTTCTTCCCATGGTCTTCCAGCAGTTGTTTTATCGCATTAAAGGTTGCTTGCGTATCCATAGTATTAAACTCTGTAACACGCAGTAGGTGGTGTAGTACAACAGAGGCCCAAGATTTAATAGATGTTTTCAATTGCAGCGGTCGTTATCCCTGCAGGGTGTGCTAATAATCCAAGATGGCGCCTCAGTGTGTGGCAATCAGCTCCGCTGTGACAGCCCAGTTCAGCACAGATCATTTAATTAATTTCCTAGACCTTTTCAGCATGTCCAGGATTCCTCCCTTCAATATTACCCTTCAATGTAGGCATCTGTCATGTATACTGTCGTTAATAGGGCTTTCTTAGGCACTGTATACACGGAGTTTCCAGATCATGCGACCATCTCTGTTGCTGGGCAGCTCCGCCCCTCCGTTAGTGTATTTTTTAATACTTTAGTTATGAGTTTTATGCTACAGCTTTGTAGCTTAAAACTCATAACTACTGACTTTAGATTGCGTTACGATTCTTGCGGGATAGGCTGTACCGCTCACTTTTTGGCCTCCCAGAAAAAGCTTGTAATATCAGCGCTATGGAAGTCCCATTGAAAAAAGACTTTACGCAAATTGCGTAAGTTAATTTGCGTTACGGCCAAAAAAGTGTGCAGTACAACTTTTTTGACAAGACTCGTAATGGCAACGGTAATGAAAAATCAGCATTATAAATCATAACGCTGCTTTTTCACTTATAACGCAAAACTCGTAATCTAGCCTATTATTTTTAAATCAAGTATTTAAAACTAACTGATGAAAAAGGGCAACCTATTTTTAGTATTTAGGATTTATTAAAATATTTGGCTTCATATTTCATATGCACATAGCAATGATTTACAGTAGTAGAAACATTTTAATATATTTATCTTTTTTAATAAACTCATTGGTTCTTACATTTGTTAGAAAAATAGTCTTAAAATTGCAGTGTTAATCTGAGATTCTAAGATAAATAACTTTTTTCCTATATGTACCCATTTATAAATATATTTTACTTATTCTATTGTCTTGATATAAAAATGTTATGTGCAAGGTCAATAAGTTAAGGCTAGCAAAGCACAAAAATATTTTATATATGAATAGCGATTACTTATGATATTCATTTATTCACTGCATTATTCATGCTTACTAGGCATGAATTAGAATCAATCGTGTGACTTTCCTTTGCATTAAATTGCAAACAACAAAAAAGTAACAATAAACAATACCTTAAAATGCTTAGAACTGTGTTGCTAAGATCTCCTTTGAAAATAAAAAACATATAGAGATTTTCAAACAATTCTACTATGACTTATTTTTTAAATGCATACTGCCTACTGTAGCCCATATTAATTACAAACAAACAAAAAGATAAAAATATATTTTACACACAATATTTTTTTACTGGCAAATTTTATTTTTTAGGTCTGGGATGCAATGTCTGAACAATGCATAGTTTAGTTGGAGATAGTGAACAAAAAATAATTTTATTATGATAAATCATCCAAGAATCCCCAATTTTGCTGCTTTCCAAAGATAAAAAAATCATTAGTAAAACCACCTGTGCGTCCAATCATATCAGGCATTAACTCCCTCACATCAAATTTGTCTGAGTACATAGACACAGAAATATTTAAAGGGACACTGAACCCAATTTTTTTTCTTTCCTGATTCACATAGAGCATGCAATTTTAAGCAACTTTCTAATTTACTCCTATTATCAATTTTTCTTTGTTATCTTTCTATCTTTATTTGAAAAAGAAGGCATCTAAGCTAAGGAGCCAGCAATTTTTGGGTTCAGTACCATAGACAGCACTTGTTTATTGGTGCTGTCCAATCAGCAAGGACAACCCAGGTTGTTCACCAAAAATGGGCCGGCATCTAAACTAACATTCTTGCTTTTTAAATAAACATGCCAAGAGAATGATGAAAATTTGATAAAAAGAGTAAATTAGAAAGTTGATTAAAATTGCATGCTCTATCTGAATCAAAAGAAAAGATTTGGGTTCAGTGTCCCTTTACTACCTTCATTTTTTAAAGACTCCACCCACTTTTTGAATAAAATTGAGAATGTAGAATGTAAGGCAACTTCATTATAGCAACATGCAATGTCATTATACAGTATACAAACATAAAACATGAATTGGGACTTAAAGCTATAGAGCACTATATAAGGAAGGATTTGCATATCACAAAAATACAGATGTATTTCCTACTAGATTGTATTACATTTATTCTATAAAATAATTGTTTTAATTTCAATGGGGAATAGTATCTACAAATTCAAGGAATGGTGATGGGCTAAGCTAACCTATTTATGGGTGATTTTGAGGAGTTTTTCTAACAGAGAGTGCTTGGCGTTTGAATCTCCTGCTCTGTCGCCATTTCATTGATGATATTTTTCTAACATGGAAAGGTGATTTGGAACTCTTAACTTTATTTATGGATGATATGAATAATAATTATACGGGTTTGACATTCACACATGAGATAAGCAAACAGAAAATTTATTTTTTGGATATAAATTTAGAGAACAATTCTATAAAGACAAGTACATATTTTTAAAAAGTGGATGCAAATACCCACATCCACCAAAAAAGTTGTCATATGAAGAGATGGGTAGATAATAAACCTAATGGTTTTAGGGTTATTGAACAATAGGCAGAAATACTAGAAACTAAACTTAGAGAGAGAGGTTATGAGGAAACTTGTATAAAAAAAAGCCAGAGAATCTGCTCTCCAAAAAGATAGAAAAGTGTTATTAAGTAAAAAAAAAAGAAAGGAAGTAATAGGAAATTCAAAGATTTTCGTTCCTTTCATAACCAACTACAATGTATATCATAGACAGATAAAAGCAATATTAAACAAACATTGGCATATCATAAAGAAAGACCCCTTTCTTGTTGATAAAGTAACAATATAACCCAAAGTGATTTTTTTAAAAAGTGAGAAATTTGAAGAATATGTTAGCTCCTAGTGAGTTAAAATTAATAAAAGAAATATTCAGTATATTGATCTACATGGTGGAAATTTTAAAGGCTTTTTCCATGTTTCGGTTGCAAGGCATGCAAACATGGAAAAAAGATAAAGTGATTTCAACAGTGACTGGAAAATAATTTTTAATTAAAGATTTAAAAGATGTAGTGACAACGGAGGGGTTTATTTGATACAGTGTCCTTGTAAAAACAAAATACTTAGGTCAAAACTCAAGAACCTTAAATGATAGAAGTAGAGAACACCAACTGATTGTGGAACATACATTTGAGGGACCGAATCTATCCAAACATTTTAAAGAGGCTCATGGGGGCAGTACCAATGGATTAAAATATTGGGGTATTAAAAAAGTAACACCAGATTAGAGAGGGGGGTGTTATGAGTGAAAATTACTGAAATCTGAAGCAGAATTGATATATACATTTAAAACAATACACAAGGTTTAAATATGGAATCAGAACTAAATGTGTTAATAGTTATGTGACTAACTTAAAAAAGTCTTCAATTTATATGTTCATTTATCTATTTGTAACGTGTTGATGATTTGCATGCCATAAGGCAAACTGTCTTTCTTGGGAAATTCTTTAAAAGACTGAAGAAAACATATTAATGAGCGCTCTTTATAGTGAAGTTAAAGAGTTTAGTCTTGCCTGAAGAAAACACATGTCCAAAGAGGATAATGCTCCATTCACACCACTGACTGAAGATGCTAAGTTGAATGGACAGCCAGAGCCAAAGAGATAGGTGGATAACTGAGCCAACGCAGACAGCTAAAGTGCAGAGAGCAGGCTAATACAAAGCTGTGTGAGACAGGTTGAAAATAACTGAGCCTACGCTTAAAGCTAGAGTGCTGAGAGGTAGACTGAAACAAAGCCGTGTGTGACAGGATAAAAGTAACAGTGCTCATGCTGAGAACTAAAGTGTTGTGAGGTAGGCTAAAACCGAGATGTTTGGGGTTATCAGTGACCCTAAGATTGAGACTTTCACAGATTACAGTGGGCAGGTCACCTAGTGTGTAGGATTAAGTGGCAATTGGGTACCTTGTTAAATAACTGTGGACAAAGTATCAAATTGGGGAATATTCTAAAACCGTCAGGTTAAACCTAAGATATTGCAGCATGTGAATTTTGTTACAGATGGTTTGAACATTGAGACAATTTAATTATATCTTTTTATACAGATTTTACATATTTTTAGAAGGGTAATAGCACCAGTGGCAGAACAATTAAAAAATAATTTTAGTTGTGGAAATAAATGTATTAAATAATTAGCATCCAATTGAATTTGTTTGAATATTTTAACAGTTTCTTTTTAGTCATATACTCTGTCTTGGTTTCTAACATAGTTTAGATTGCTTAAAGAACCACTCAATGCAGTAGAATTGCGTAACAATGATACTGATTTAACACCTACTCTAAATTTCAAATAAGCAGTAGATTTTTTTCTGACAAGTTATTCTTTTTCTACCATTTTCCAGCCCCCTGTACCATGTGATAAACATCAGCTAATCACAGACTAGTATACGTATACCATGTGAGTGCACAAGCTCAGTAAGATCTTGTTCCCCCAAAAATGTGAATATAAAAAAAAACTGCATAATTTGATAATGGAAATAAATTGGAAAGTGTGCTCTTTCTGAATCATAAAAGTTTATTTTAACTTGAGTGTCCCTTTAACAGTTTTTGTAAAATTATAGCATTAATTATTTTATGCTTTAACTAGGCATTCCTGGGTTGTTATTATTATTACTATTATTACTATTATGAAAGTAAAATATTAACATAGATTTTTTTAATAAAATCATTGGGATAATTGTATTTAAAGAGACACTAAGCACTAAATATAATTTTATAAGAATAGTATGTAATACATTTTATAAGCATAAGTTAATCCCGACCTCCCTCTAGCCACATGTGTCACCATGTTGAAATCTATTAACAATGCAATATATTATTATTAATATTATGTTTACAAATTTCAGTCTCACCTTTTCTCATAATCCTACTACTGATTATTGCTGGTGTCTTCTGTCCTAACCCCAGCCCTGTAGCAATTACCAAACTTTCATACTCTTGCTCAATTTCCCACAGTAACAATTCTAGGTCACACATTTCTAACAATCTCATTTCAATTTACCCACAACACTTATCCCGTTTCTTTCCTCTCTGGAACGCTCGCTAAGCATTACAATAATTCTCAACCTTTTGTTTCTAACACTTTAAGCAATTACCTAATCCTAGTTATTTTCTTCTGAATCTTTTTCCATTTCTTCTCTCACACATGATGGTCTCCATTTTAGCCATATACCTAGGCCAGGTGAGAGACATGGTGACTATGTTAAAATCTTCTTCTCCCCTTCCTGCACCTTTCAGTACCTGACTGTGCTCCTATCTCTCTCCTTCTACTCCGTTGAAATTCACTGCATTTACTCACTCCCTCTCCCTCTCTCTCTCTCTCTCTGTCTCTCTCTCTCTCTTCTTCCTCCTCCTTTGGTCTCTCACAGTTCACCCTATTCCCTACTCACCATTAGCTAATCTATTGACCTGGTATTTTCCTATCCCTGCTTTGTATCTGACATCACCTGTCACCCTTTTTCAATTTAAGACCACCATCTACTCACCTACAATCTTAATCATGTCATCTTTGCACCTGCAGAAATCTGCATGTTGTGAGTTCGCTCCAATTTTCAAAACTTATTCAACATCTCCTTCCACATACTTCCACTATAAATTGCCCTGATCTTGCCACAGCCTACTACAACAATACTCTCTCCTCTGCACTAGACTCTCTTGCTCCTCTCCAATACAAAAACCATGCCATCAGTTATAGCCCTGGCACTGTCAGAAAACAAGCTACTTGCAAACATGCTGCCGAATGGCTAAGCTTGCCTGGAGGAAATCTCATTTTGAACCCGATTTCATCTTCTATAAGTTCATTCTTCATTCATACACATTTTCCCTTCACTCGCCAGCAAAACTACTTCTCTTCTCTTCTATCTACTATATATCTTATATCTCTAATCCTAAATAATACTTCTCTACTTTCAACTTTACTTCCTGCACCACCTCCTTTGTCTGTTCAGTGCTCAAGACTTGGCAGACTGCTTTTTAAACAAAATACATACTATCTAAAGCAAAATCCCGACACAAGCCTGCGATCTTCCATATCTAATCTAAGTCACCACCTCTGTCACTCTCAGCAACTTCCCCCCAGAAACCAAAAATGAAGTTTGCTACTTACTGTCTTCATCATGCTTCACTACCTGCCTGCTTGACCCATTCCATTAACATTTAAAACCTTCTCTTTCTGTCCTTACTCACATCTTCAACCTATCCCTTTCTACCAGTTTATTCCCATCTTCTTTAAAATGTGCAAGAGTTCACTCCCATACTAAAACAACCCTCCCTTGACCCTAATACTCCTGCAATAGACCGCCCCATATCACTGCTTCCACTAACATCAAAACTCCTGGAAAAACTAGTTTTGACCCCTTGCAATCTAGCTTCTGTCCCAAGCACTCAACTGAATCTGCCCTCACCAAGATTACTAATGATCTTCTTTCTGCTAAAATTAAGGGCCATTACTCTATACTTATCTTACTTGATCTCTTGGCTTCCTTTGACACAGTTGACCACCCCCTCCCCCTACAGACTCTCTGCTCTCTTTTTCTCTGTATAACTGCTCTCTCTTGGATCTACTCTCTATAACAAGTCCTTTTTTTGTATCATTTGGGGGTGACTTCTCCTCTTCAATGCCTCCGTCAGTTGGAGTACCGCAAGGCTCTCTCTTCTCTTCTTCATTTATATGTCTTCACAGGGTAAACATATCAACAGATATGGCTTTAAATATCACCTCTATGCTGATGATACTCAGATCTACCTCTCCACTTGTGCTCTCTCTCCCTCTGTTAATTCTCACGCCAGTGACTGCTTATCTGGCATTTCTTTCTGGATGGCCTCTCGCCATCTAAAGATTATTTTATACAAGACTGAGCTCCTTTTAATCTCCCTCATTATCTCTACTCTGATTTCTGACTTTTCCATCACTATCAACGGCATCATTATATCTCCATCACCCCAAGTTAGCTACCTCAGAATTACACTTGACTCCAATCTGTCCTTCATCTCCCACAACAAATTTATCTGATCATCCTGTTATATTTTGCAATATTTCCATAATGTGTCTATTTCTGAGCGTTGACACCTCTAAGCAACTATATTTAAACCATAAAGTTACAGTCATGTGAAAAAGAAAGTACACCCTCTTTGAACTCTATGGTTTTACGTATCAGGACATAATAAAAATCATCTGGTCCTTAGTAGGTCTTAAAATTTAGGTAAATACAACCTTAGATGGACAACAACACATGACATATTACACAGTTTCATGATTTATTTAACAAAAATAAAGCCAAAATGGAGAAGCCATGTGTGAAAGAATAAGTATACCTAATGATTCAATAGCTTGTAAAACCATCTTTAGCAGCAATAACTTGAAGTAATCATTTTCTGTATAATGTCATCAGTCTTTCACAATGTTATGGAGGGATTTTGGCCCACTCTTCTTTACAATGTTGCTTCAGTACATTGCGGTTTGCAGGCATTAGTTTATCCACAGCTCTGTTAAGGTCCCACCACAACATTTCAATCAGGTGGAGGTTGGGATTTTGACTGGGGCATTGCAACACCTTGGTTCTTTTCTTTTTCAGCCATACTGTTATAGATTTGCTGGTGTGCTTGTGATCATTGCTCTGCTAAGCTTTAGCTGTCGGACAGATGGCCTCACATTTGACTCTAGAATACTTTAAAACACAGAGGAGTTCATGGTCAACTCAATGACTGTCCATTTCTGAGTGTTGACACTTCTAAGCAACTATATGTAAACCATATAGTTACAGTCATGGGAAAAAGAAAGTACACCCTCTTTGTACTCTATGGTTTTACTTATTTTGACATAATAAAAATCTTCTGGTTCTTAGTAGGTCTTAAAATTTAGGTAAATACAACCTTAGATGGACAACAACAAATTACATATTACACAGTGTCATCTTTGACTGGGGCATTGGAACACCTTGGTTCTTTTCTTTTTCAGCCATACTGTTATAGATTTGCTGGTGTGCTTGGGATCATTGTTCTGCTAAGCTTTAGCTTTCGGACAGATGGTCTCACATTTGACTCTAGAATACTTTTATACACAGAGGAGTTCATGGTCAACTCAATGACTACAAGGTGCCAAGGTCCTGTGACTGCAAAACAAGCCCAAATCATCACCCCTCCCCCACCATGCTTGACAGTTGGTATTCTGATATGCTGTGTTTGTTTTTTTGCCAAATGTGGCAGTGTGCATTATGGCCAAACATCTTCACTTTGGTCTTGTCTATCCAAAGGACATTGTTCCAGAAGTCTTGTGGTTTGTTCAGATGCAACATTGCAAACCTAAGCCATGCTGCCATGTTCTTTTTAGAGACAAGAGGCTGTCTCCTGGCAACCCTTCAATACAAACCAAACTTGAATAATCCAATAGAAAGAGAGCTGCTTAAATCCTATTGGCTGATTTGAACAGCCAATATGATTTTATCAGCTCTAATACCTATTAGCTGATTCAAATTTTTCAGCCAATAGGAATAAAAGGGACGCCATCTTGAATTACGTACCTTGCATTGAAGATTCAGTGTACGGCGGCGACCGTATGAAGAGGATGCTCCGCGCCGGATATCTTCAAGATGGACCCACTTTGCGCCGCCAGGATCAATATAGAAGATGCCGCCTTGATAAAGATTGAAGAGGCCGTCTGGATTAAGACTTTTCGCCACTTGGATGAAGACTTCGCCGCCAGGATGAAGATCGTTCAAGCAGGACTTCAAAAACTGTAAGTGGGTCGTCGGGAGTGTTTTTTTTTTTTTTTAGTTTAGTGTTTGGGCAGCAAAAGAGCTAAATGCCCTTTTCAGGGCAATGGGTAGCTTAGGTTTTTTAAGAGTTAGGTTTTTTATTTTGGGGCGGTTGGTTGGTTGATGGGTTTTACTGTTCAGGGGTCTTTGTATTTTTGTTTACAGTTAAAAGAGCTATTTAACTTAAGGCAATGCCCTACAAAAGGCATTTTTAAGGACTATTGGTAGTTTATTGTAGGCTAGGTTTTTTTATTTTGGGTGGGCTTTTTTATTTTGATATTACTATTGGATTAGGTGTAATTCTTTTTTATTTTGGATAATTTCTATTTTTTGTAATTTAGTGTTTGTTATTTTTGTAATTTAGTCTTTTTTAATTTTGTAACTAGATACTTTTTAATTTTTAGAGTAGTGTTAAGAGTATTTTAATGTGTAGTTTAGTTTTATTTAATTTGTAGTTTGTTTAATTTTAGTTTAAACTTAGTTTTTTAAATTTGACAGGTAAATTTTAATTTAATTTAAGCTAGGGAAATTGTAATTTTAATATAAAGTTAGGGGGGGTTACTAGTTTAATTTAGTTTATTGTGATGTGGGGTGCTTTCAGTTTAGGAGTTAATAGTTTATTTTAATATATTTTGTTGTGGGGGGCTTGCGGTTTAGGGGTTAATAGGTTAATTATAGTGGAGGCGGTGTAGGTCTTAATAACTTAAGTATAGTGGGGTACGAACGGCAGATTAGGGGTTAATAATATTTAAATTGAGTTTGCGATGCGTGAGGGTGGCGGTTTAGGGGTTAATAACTTAATTATAGTGGTGACGATGTCCGTGAGTGGCATAATAGGGGTTAATAATTATTTTCAGTGGCAGCAATGTCGGGAGCAGGCAGATTAGGGGCTAAATAAGTTAATTATAGTTGTAATATAAAGTTACCGCACCACCCAATATTATACACTCTCTATTATGCTCAGGCACGGGATAAAGTCTGGTCATAGACAAAATAATAATAAAATATCCAAAGATCCCAGCCACTGAGTCTTAGTATGAAAAAAGAATTGTAATTCTTCAACAAAGAATACAATGCAGTGTAATCTTTCACACTATGCAATAATAACATAGATAGGAGAAGTGTTCGATGCAAGTTCATTCAAATCCACACATACCCCATCCACCAAACACATCCGTACCAAACAATCAGCAAAGATATGAAAAGTAAAATTAGAAAGAAACAATGCAAAAAATTCAAAAAAATTATTTTTACAAAATTGATAACTCTCCCAGGGCGTCCCCAGGGAGTGAAGACAGACACCACCCGTAGCAGTAAAGTAACTATATCATCTAGGAGTACTACAGTGTTGTAGCAAATACAGAATGTCCACTTGATCTGTAACTTTTTAACAATTCATATAAATGATGTATCACACTATATTCCGGATACTCAAGCTGAATCTGTAATGTACCAATTGCAATTATAATCCGATGACTCTATTGTCGGTGGGTTTAAGCAGTCACAGAATAAAGAAACATGCTACAGCATTTGTAGTCCTTAATGAATAAATCCTGGAGAGACCTAAATATCGTATCTTGCAGCTGTATCAGTATTAAGAATACAATGTCCCTCCAAGGAAATTGTCATGTGTCTGGCCAAAGATAATATACAGGGAGATATGCTTGTAATTCTGGCCCAGCCTCACACTCTTAATATTTCACTCACGGTATCTCATACAGCACCGTATATACAGTTCCTTTCTTCAAAAGAATGCAATATGACCCACAATAATATATGCAAAAGCTGCAAATATCTCATATTCTTGTAACAGCTAGCAACCTCTGACTTGCATGGGCTGATGAAGAGAAATGGATAACAGTGTTACCTGCTTCAGTGCATGTACATCTTCCAAGGGATACCGTGAGTCTAGTTCACCGCCGTGTATTTCAGTGTGGTAATTAGGCCATTCCAACGAAGAACTCTAATCTCACCTCTCATATCAAGTAACTGTTCACCGGGAACACACTCTGTGGCTCAGACAACATGAAACAGGTACCGGTGGTGGCGTCTAACTGTTCCGACGCGCATTTCTGGACTCCGCCCCTTTCTCAAGGAATGTGCAGGTACTAGCGGGGAGGTGCTGTTTAAACTTGATTACATGTAGTGTTAAGACTATTTTAATGTGTAGTTTAGTTTTATTTAATTGGTAGTTAGTTTAATTTTAGTTTAAACTTAGTTTTTTTAAATTTGACAGGTAAATTTTATTTTAATTTAAGCTAGGGAAATTGTAATTTTAATATAAAGTTAGGGAGGTTTACTAGTTTAATTTAGTTTATTGTGATGTGGGGTGCTTTCAGTTTAGGAGTTAATAGTTTATTTTAATATATTTTGTTGTGGGGGGCTTGCGGTTTAGGAGTTAATAGGTTTATTATAGTGGAGGCGGTGTATGTCTTAATAACTTAAGTATAGTGGGGTACGAACGGCAGATTAGGGGTTAATAATATTTAAATTGAGTTTGCGATGCGTGAGGGTGGCGGTTTAGGGGTTAATAACTTAATTATAGTGGTGACGATGTCCGTGAGTGGCATAATAGGGGTTAATAATTATTTTCAGTGGCAGCAATGTCGGGAGCAGCAGATTAGGGGCTAAATAAGTTTATTATAGTTGTAATATAAAGTGACCGCACCACCCAATATTATACACTCTCTATTATGCTCAGGCACGGGATAAAGTCTGGTCATAGACTAAATAATAATAAAATATCCAAAGATCCCAGCCACTGAGTCTTAGTATGAAAAAAGAATTGTAATTCTTCAACAAAGAATACAATGCAGTATAATCTTTCACACTATGCAATAATAACATAGATAGGAGAAGTGTTCGATGCAAGTTCATTCAAATCCACACATACCCCATCCACCAAACACATCCGTACCAAACAATCAGCAAAGATATGAAAAGTAAAATTAGAAAGAAACAATGCAAAAAATTCAAAAAAATTATTTTTACAAAATTGATAACTCTCCCAGGGCGTCCCCAGGGAGTGAAGACAGACACCACCCGTAGCAGTAAAGTAACTATATCATCTAGGAGTACTACAGTGTTGTAGCAAATACAGAATGTCCACTTGATCAGTAACTTTGTAACAATTCATATAAATGATGTATCACACTATATTCCGGATACTCAAGCTGAATCTGTAATGTACCAATTGCAATTATAATCCAATGACTCTATTGTCAGTTTAAGCAGTCACAGAATAAAGAAACATGCTACAGCATTTGTAGTCCTTAATGAATAAATCCTGGAGAGACCTAAATATCGTATCTAGCAGCTGTATCAGTATTAAGAATACAATGTCCCTCCAAGGAAACTGTCATGTGTCTGGCCAAAGATTATTTACAGGGAGATATGCTTGTAATTCTGGCCCAGCCTCACACTCTTAATATTTCACTCACGGTATCTCATACAGCACTGTATATACAGTTCCTTTCTTCAAAAGAATGCAATATGCCCCACAATAATATATGCAAAAGCTGCGAATATCTCATATCCTTGTAACAGCTAGCAACCTCTGACTTGCACGGGCCGATGAAGAGAAATGGATAACAGTGTTACCTGCTTCAGTGCGTGTACATCTTCCAAGGGATACCGTGAGACTAGATCACCGCCGTGTATTTCAGTGTGGTAATTAGGCCATTCCAACGAAGAACTCTAATCTCACCTCTCATATCAAGTAACCGTTCACCGGGAACACACTCTGTGGCTCAGACAACATGAAACAGGTACCGGTGGTGGCGTCTAACTGTTCCGACGCGCGTTTCAGGACTCCGCCCCTTTCTCAAGGAATGTGCCGGTACTAGCGGGGAGGTGCTGTTTAAACTTGATTACATGTATCCCTATTGGGTAATCGCACTAACACCTCCACTCTGACATCACACTATTCACATACGTATTTGTTATCATTGCTTAGTTTGAAAAAACGGATATATTTAAGTCTCACGAATAGTTGCCAGACACAACGAAATAAATACTGCAAGGTAAGAATAAATGTGCCTATCATATATATGTTAATATAGAGCCGAACGAAGAGCAATAGGTAAGGATGATGAAGACGCACCTGTGGCTCATCATTTTACCCGATTTGCACATAATAAGAGTCAGCTGCGGTTCCAAGTCATTGATGGGGTACCCCCTCTGCGTAGAGGTGGGGACAGACAGAAAATATTATTTAGGAAAGAAGCACAGTGGATTAGGCAACTAGACACTATGGTCCCCAAAGGCTTGAATAGAGATATTTCTTGGGGCAATTTTATTTGAGTTCCCAATTCCATACCTTCCTTCTTGAACCTGGAGGGTCAGCTATTTTATCTATATAGACATACGATAATATACAGGGGTTCCTCTGTAGAGCCCTTGATGGTTAGGGGTGAGGATTAGAGAATTCAAGCGCTATGCCATTTGTATTTAATTATTATAAGCTTTGGCCCTTTAAGGATATCTTTTTCAAATTTACATATTGATTGAGTACCTCATGAGATATCAGACATGCCTGTCCTGTTTTCTTATATACCTAGAAATATATATGTTAGGTATTGTCTGAGGAAACCCTACAGATGAAGGACACTATGAGATAATAGACATGTCTGGTCTACTCCTAAATACTATTATCTATCTCTCTATATATATTAAGGTTAACCAGTTTTGTGTGATATTCTCTTGTCAAGTAAGATATGGTTCTTGTATTGATGGATATTAAAAAGTCCTTTTGAGACCACTGGGATACGTCTTTGGTGGGGGTTTACTTATGCTTTATTATTCAGTTATTATTTTGAATTTGGATAGGGAGCCCGTCTGCAGAGATCCCTCTAATCTAGTCACTAAATGTGGAAGATATTATGAATTGATTTTCGTATCTGTACTAACATATATTATTTTTTATTTTGCAATGTAGTTCTATATGGATTTATTGGCACGTATATGCCTGTTTGCGCTATTAAAGTTAACAATGAATTTTCTTTTTCGGAACTGGTTTGAGGGTTGCTCTTCGTTCGGCTCTATATTAACATATATATGATAAGCACATTTTTTCTTACCTTGCAGTATTTATTTTGTTGTGTCTGGCAACTATTTGTGAAACGTAAATATATCTGTTTTTCAAACTAAGCAATGATAACAAATCCGTATGTGAATAGTGTGATGAATAGTGGAGGTGTGAGTGCGATTACCTAATAGGGATACAGGTAATCAAGTTTAAACATCACCTCCCCGCTAGTACCTGCACATACCTTGAGAAAGGGGCGGAGTCCCGAAACGCACATCGGAACAGTTAGACGGCACCACCGGTACCTGTTTCATGTTGTCTGAGCCACAGAGTGTGTTCCCGGTGAACGGTTACTTGATATGAGAGGTGAGATTAGAGTTCTTCATTTGAATGGCCTAATTACCACACTGAAATACACGGCGGTGATCTAGTCTCACGGTATCCCTTGGAAGATGTACACGCACTGAAGCAGGTAACACTGTTATCCATTTCTCTTCATCGGCCCGTGCAAGTCAGAGGTTGCTAGCTGTTACAAGGATATGAGATATTCGCAGCTTTTGCATATATTATTGTGGGGCATATTGCATTCTTTTGAAGAAAGGAACTGTATATACGGTGCTGTATGAGATACTGTGAGTGAAATATTAAGAGTGTGAGGCTGGGCCAGAATTACAAGCATATCTCCCTTTATATTATCTGTGGCCAGACACATGACAGTTTCCTTGGAGGGACATTGTATTCTTAATACTGATACAGCTGCAAGATACGATATTTAGGTCTCTCCAGGATTTATTCATTAAGGATTACAAATGCTGTAGCATGTTTCTTCATTCTGTGACTGCTTAAACCCACCGACAATAGAGTCATCGGATTATAATTGCAATTGGTACATTACAGATTCAGCTTGAGTATCCGGAATATAGTGTGATACATCATTTATATGAATTGTTACAAAGTTACAGATCAAGTGGACATTCTGTATTTGCTACAACACTGTAGTACTCCTAGATGATATAGTTACTTTACTGCTATGGGTGGTGTCTGTCTTCACTCCCTGGGAACGCCCTGGGAGTGTTATCAATTTTGTAAAAATAATTTTTTTGAATTTTTTGCATTGTTTCTTTCTAATTTTACTTTTCATATCTTTGCTGATTGTTTGGTACGGATGTGTTTGGTGGATGGGGTATGTGTGGATTTGAATGAACTTGCATCGAACACTTCTCCTATCTATGTTATTATTGCATAGTGTGAAAGATTACACTGCATTGTATTCTTTGTTGAAGAATTAAAATTCTTTTTTCATACTAAGAATCAGTGGCTGGGATCTTTGGATATTTTAAGTTTATTATAGTGTTTGCGATGCGGGAGGGCCTTGATGTACCACTAAGAAACACGTTGCTTTTAATAAATCTTTTAACTGAGAAACTGTTTATTGTTTGCTTCCTTTGTGTGAACACACTTTGAGCACATCACCCTTCTGATAGGGTCTTTGTATCTGTTATTGGCGATACATTGTGAACCTCCTTTTAGCCAGAGCGCATCACCTGACCGGGACGTGCCGGACCACACCCACGCTGTGTGAACAGCTTATTACCATCGCTGAGATCATATGCAGCTACCATCAGTCAGCAGTCCTTGCCTGTACCTGTCTCGATGGGGGAACCGGTGTGCCTCAGTCTGTTTCACGTACACTACCTGTAGTTTTCAACAAATTGTGAGTTGCCTCTTGTCTTCTTTTGAGGTCACCACACTTTGTTTGTACATACTCACCCTATGAGGCACCTCTTTCTCTCTATTTATACAGGAAATCCAAAACAGCTCACCATACCTACAGTAAAGCATGGAGGTGGTAATATCCTGTTATGGGGGGGGGGTTCTCTGCAGCAGGCACTGGAGCCCTTGTCAGGATAGAAGGAATAATGGATGGGGCAAAATACCATCAAATTCTTGAGGAAAATCTGCTGCCCTCTGCCAGGAAGTGGTCAATGGGAAGAAGGTTTACCTTCCAACATGACAATGGCCCAAAGCACACAGCAAAAATTACCACACAGTGGTTGAAGGAGAAAAAGGTAAATATCCTTGCATGGTCTAGTCAGAGCGCAGACTTAAACCCCATTGAATATCTGTGGCATGACTTGAAGACTACAGTCCACAAATGGTAACCATCAAATGTAACGGAACTGGAGCAGTTCTGCAAAGAAGAGTTGGGCAAATATAGCCCAGTCTAGATGTGCAAAGTTAGAAGAGACATATTCAAACAGACTAAAGGCTGTAATTAAAGCAAAAGGTGGTTCAACAAGCCACTGACAAAAGGGGTGATCCTTTTTCCAACTCAGTCATTTTGTTTTTTAATTGTCTTTATTTTTGCCTGACATGTTGGTGTTATATCTTTCACTTGGATGTTATAAGTTGCACTGAGTATTTACAACTGGATAAACAAAAACTGTGTCTGTCTATATTTAAAAGCAACAAAACATGATTATTTTAAAGGGGGTGATTATTTTCAATACCCACTGTCAAAACAATCCTTATTTGCCCTTTGTTGCATGGTGTGCTTAGTAAACCTAAAAGATAAATGTATACCTAGTGCAAACTGTTATAAATAAGATTCTCAAAACCAAATTATAAGTGCTTACCAAATAAAACCAATGCCCAATAACAAGACAAAACTTTAGCTGATATAGACCTTTCTCAAGACTAGTATCAGCTCTGGAAATCGATCGTATAAATATCTGCTGTATAATCCACCAATCAAAACACACTTCCTGTGGTACATAAAACCACCACAAATATTGAATCTAAAGCTATGTAACATTCTGCAAGACTTTTGAAGAACCCAAAAAGTCCCAGCAAATTGTTCTGGTTACTTCTGAAGCATCATTTACGGTTTAGCATAAAACCTAGATAACTGTTATTACATCACTTTCGATCACGGTTATTGTAGACTACAATGTAAATCTAATCTCTCTGTATTTTGCCAATATTTTAATTTTTTTTAAATTAATATAAAAAGTTTTATTGAAGCGATCATAATAAATATATTATTATAAAAATAAAGTTGAAAAAGTAAATATGGTAATTCAATATCTTGGAGCAAAAAGTGTATTTGTTTTTACTTTGTGTTAACAATTAATTGTATTGTACCAAATATAAAAAAAAATGAAAATTTTCTCAGAAAGTAAAGTAGAGTAAAAATATACTAAGACCACTAGCATGCTCTAGTTATCTTGAATAATAAAATCATAGGGGTCGATCCGATAAAAATCGTCGCCCGCAAAAGCCGGCGACGCCAATAATTGCGCGGATTTGGTATCCTATATACGGCGTAAGCTAGAAGTTACGCGCGTATATTTCTGCCGTCGCCCGCAGTTTTTTGGGCCATAGGCAGGTATACCAAACCCGCGCAGTTTGGTATCCAATATGCAGCGTAAGGACTTACGTGGCGAAAATGGAGAAAACTTACTCCATTTTCACCTCGCCACAAAAAGCAGCCGTAAGAAGCCTTACGCTGACTATTGGAGCCCCGTAACTCCCTAAACTAGCTGCTAAAATAAACCTAACACCTAACGCATGCGCAATGTCTATCTCCCTGTCAACCACGATCTGCTAAAATAAACCTAACACCTAACGCATGCGCAATGTCTATCTCCCTGTCAACCGCGATCCCCCCCCCCCCCCCGAAATCCCTAATAAAGTTATTACCCCCTAAAACGCCGCTCCCGGACCCCGCCGCCATCTACATAAACTAACCCCCTACTGTGAGCCCCTAAAACCGCCGCCATCTACCTTATCTATCCCGTAATCTGAACCCTTACACCGCCGCCACCTATATAAAAATGATTAACCCCTAATTTAATCTACCTACCCCGCCGCCAGCTATGTTATCTATATTAACCCTAAGTATATTATAGTTAATATAGTTATTACATTATATATATTAACTATATTAACCCTAATTATATTAGGGTTAATATAGTTAATATAGTTACTATAGTATTTATATTAACTATATTAACTCTATCTAACCCTAACACCCCTAACTAAATTTATATTAAATTAATCTAATTAATTTATAAACTAAAATATTCCTATTTAAATCTAAATACTTACCTATAAAATAAACCCTAAGATAGCTACAATATAATTAATAATTACATTATAGCTATGTTAGGGTTAATATTTATTTTACAGGTAAATAGTTAATTATTTTAACTAGGTATAATAGATATTAAATAGTTATTAACTATTTAATATCTACCTAGTTAAAATAATTACCCAATTACCTGTAAAATAAATCCTAACCTAAGTTACAAATACACCTACACTATCAATAAATTTAATAAACTACAAACATCTATCTAAAAATACAATTAAATTAACTAAACTAAATTACAAAAAAAACAAACACTAAATTACAAAAAATAAAAAAAAGATTACAAGATTTTTAAGCTAATTACACCTATTCTAAGCCCCCTAATAAAATAATAAACCCCCAAAATAACAAAAATTCCCTGCCCTATTCTAAATTAAACAAATTTCAAAGCTCTTTACCTTACCAGCCCTTAAAAGGGCCTTTTGTGGGGCATGCCCCAAAGAATTCAGCTCTTTTGCATTCAACAAATACAATCCCCCCCCCCCATTACAACCCACCACCCACATACCCCTATTCTAAACCCACCCAAACCCCCCTTAAAAAATCCTAACACTACCCCCCTGAAGATCTCCCTACCTTGTCTTCACCACACCGGGCCGAACTCCTGATCCGATCCGGGCGATGTCGTCCTCCAAGCGGCAAAGAAGAAATCTTCCTCCGGCGATGTCATCCTCCAAGCGGCAAAGAAGAATTCTTCCTCCGGCGACGTCTTCCTCCAAGCGGCAGCAAAGTCTTCATTCTTCCGGCGGCATCTTCAATCTTCTTTCTTCGCTCCGCCGCCGCGGAGCATCCATCCCGGCCGACTGCTAAACTTGGAATGAGGTACCTTTAAATGACGTCATCCAAGATGGCGTCCGCCGAATTCCGATTGGCTGATAGGATTCTATCAGCCAATCGGAATTAAGTTAAAAAAATCTGATTGGCTGATTGAATCAGCCAATCAGATTCAAGTTCAATCCGATTGGCTGATCCAATCAGCCAATCAGATTGAGCTCGCATTCTATTGGCTGTTCCGATCAGCCAATAGAATGCGAGCTCAATCTGATTGGCTGATTGGATCAGCCAATCGGATTGAACTTGAATCTGATTGGCTGATTCAATCAGCCAATCAGATTTTTTTAACTTAATTCCGATTGGCTGATAGAATCCTATCAGCCAATCGGAATTCGGCGGACGCCATCTTGGATGACGTCATTTAAAGGTACCTCATTCCAAGTTTAGCAGTCGGCCGGGATGGATGCTCCGCGGCGGCGGAGCGAAGAAAGAAGATTGAAGATGCCGCCGGAAGAATGAAGACTTTGCTGCCGCTTGGAGGAAGACGTCGCCGGAGGAAGAATTCTTCTTTGCCGCTTGGAGGATGACATCGCCGGAGGAAGATTTCTTCTTTGCCGCTTGGAGGACGACATCGCCCGGATCGGATCAGGAGTTCGGCCCGGTGTGGTGAAGACAAGGTAGGGAGATCTTCAGGGGGTAGTGTTAGGATTTTTTAAGGGGGGTTTGGGTGGGTTTAGAATAGGGGTATGTGGGTGGTGGGTTGTAATGGGGGGGGGGATTGTATTTGTTGAATGCAAAAGAGCTGAATTCTTTGGGGCATGCCCCACAAAAGGCCCTTTTAAGGGCTGGTAAGGTAAAGAGCTTTGAAATTTGTTTAATTTAGAATAGGGCAGGGAATTTTTGTTATTTTGGGGGCTTATTATTTTATTAGGGGGCTTAGAATAGGTGTAATTAGCTTAAAAATCTTGTAATCTTTTTTTTATTTTTTGTAATTTAGTGTTTGTTTTTTTTTGTAATTTAGTTTAGTTAATTTAATTGTATTTTTAGATAGATGTTTGTAGTTTATTAAATTTATTGATAGTGTAGGTGTATTTGTAACTTAGGTTAGGATTTATTTTACAGGTAATTGGGTAATTATTTTAACTAGGTAGATATTAAATAGTTAATAACTATTTAATATCTATTATACCTAGTTAAAATAATTAACTATTTACCTGTAAAATAAATATTAACCCTAACATAGCTATAATGTAATTATTAATTATATTGTAGCTATCTTAGGGTTTATTTTATAGGTAAGTATTTAGATTTAAATAGGAATATTTTAGTTTATAAATTAATTAGATTAATTTAATATAAATTTAGTTAGGGGTGTTAGGGTTAGATAGAGTTAATATAGTTAATATAAATACTATAGTAACTATATTAACTATATTAACCCTAATATAATTAGGGTTAATATAGTTAATATATATAATGTAATAACTATATTAACTATAATATACTTAGGGTTAATATAGATAATATAGCTGGCGGCGGGGTAGGTAGATTAAATTAGGGGTTAATCATTTTAATAGAGATGGCGGCGGTGTTAGGGGCTCACTTTAGGGGGTTATAGATTTAATATAGCTGGCGGCGGGGTACGGGAGCGGCGGTTTAGGGGTTAATAACTTTATTAGGTTGCGGCGGGGTACGGGAGCGGCGGTTTAGGGGTTAATAGCATTTTTATTGTTAGGCTAGTGAGGGGGGATAGCGGATAGAGGGTTAGACAGTGCGGGCTATGTTAGGGAGGCGTGTTAGACAGTGCGGGCTATGTTAGGGAGGCGTGTTAGACAGTGCGGGCTATGTTAGGGAGGCGTGTTAGACAGTGCGGGTGTTTTAAACTTTAGTCAGGTTTTATAGGCGCCGGCAGATTCTAACGTGGCGCAAGTCACTGGCGACGCCAGAAATTTGTACTTACGCAGATTTCTGGACATCGCTGGTTTGTCAGACTTACGGCACGTTAGCATCTGACGGCGACCTATATGGGATGGCTCGAGTTGCGAGCTGAAACTGCGGGCGACGCCGGTTCCCTCGCTTGCGCCGCAAACTGCGATCGATATCGGATCGCGCCCATAGAATGTAGGATACAAATAGACTAAAAAGGATATTAATGTATATAATATCTATCAGAGACATAGGAGTTGTTATCTACAAAACTCTGTTCATGGTAAGCTTAACAAATATATACATAAAAAACAAACATTATATAACCAAAAATATGTCTTGTAAAAAACACAAATGAAATAAATACATATATGTGTGTGTGTGAGTGTCTCCAGATATGTCAAAATAATCCTTATTTGCCTTTTGTTGCATGATGTGCTTAGTAAATGAGTAAACATGCAAAAAAGTATATATAAAAATAAATAAAAAGTATATAAATAAATGAGTCAATAGTTAATACAAAATACAGATGAACTGGTAGGATAATATATAGTAATAAAGGTATGTCGAGAGTTAGTATAAAAAATACATAAACAGGTAGATTATGAGTTGTGCTTTCATGTTTTAACGCTGAAAAAATGCATTCAGCATTAAAACAGCAACGCAGCCAATACGAGTCTTGTCGGTATAGCTGTACCGCAAGCCTTTACGCCTGTAATACAACGTCAGTCCCGCACTCGAAAAAAATTACATTTTTCATGGGATTCCCATAGCACTGCCATAACGAGTTTTGCAGTGAGGCTAAAAAGCCAATAGGAATGAGAGCTGCTTAAATAATATTGGTTGATTTGAACAGTCAATAGAATTTTAGCAGACCTAATTTCTATTGGCTGATTTAAATTTTTCAGCCAATAGGAATGCAATGGTACCCCAAGTATAAAAGCAGACAATCGCATGAAGAGGACCTCCACATTGGATCAAAGGACTTCTGCCTGGACCTCCGCCTTGGACCTCCATGTGGGCCTTTGCCTTGGACCTTCACCTGGACCTTCGCCTCCGCACATCGACCGCTCCGTCTCCGCAGGAATTAAGAAAATGCCGGTCCTGCGATGGATGAAGATGGAGCCACATGGATGAAGATGGAGCTGCCGGGATAAAGTTCATTCAAGCGGGACTTCAGCAACTATGAGTACTTAAAGAGGGGTTAGTGTTAGGATTTTTAAGGTTTTTTGGGGTGTTTTTTTTTCAATATTAGGGTTTGGGCATTTCTTAAAAGAACTCAATGCCCTTTTAAGGACAATGCCCATACAAATGCCCTTTTCAGGGCAATAGGTAGATTAGTTTTTTCTTAGATAGTTTTTTTTTTTATTTTGTGGGTGGGGGGGTGGGGGTTTGTAATGTTAGTGGGTCTTTGTATTTTTGTTTAGAAAATGAGCTGATTTATTTAGGGCAATGCCCTACTTAAGGTTCTTTTAAGGGTAGTTTATTATAGATTAGGTTTCTTTTATTTAGGGGTGTTTTTTTTTTTTTTTTTTAAAGGAATAATTGTTATTATTTTGGATAATGCGTTTGTTATTTTGTGTAATGTTTTTTTTTTTCTTTTTGGGGTGTTTTTTTTTTAGAACAGCCATTTTTTATTTTTAATGGGCAGCAAGAGAGTTTAAGGGACAATAAGCCCAAAAATGTTCTTTCATTATTCAGATAGAGAATACAATTTTTAAAAAGCTTCCAATTTACTTCTATTATCAAAAATGTTTCATTCTCATATTATTCTTTGTTAAAGAGATTCCTAGGTAGGTAGCGTGCACATGCCTGAAGCACTACAGGACAGGCAATAGTGCTGCCATTTAGTGCTACTGCTAATGTACAACATTGTTGCAAAACTGCTGCTATATAATGCTGCAGACACGTGCACATTGAGCTTATATTTCTGTTTTTCAAATAAGGATAACAAAAAAACGAAGAAAATATGATAATAGAAGTAAATTAGAAAATTGTTTATAATTGCATGTTCTATCTAAATCATGAAAGAAAAAAAATTGGGTTTTACGTCCCTTTAACCTCTTAACGACCAAGGACGTACGCCATACGTCCTCAAAAAAAATACACTTAACGCCTGAGGACGTATGGCGTATGTCCTCAGTCTGGAAAGCAGCTGGAAGCGATCCTGCTCGCTTCCAGCTGCTTTCCGGTTATTGCAGTGATGCCTCAACATCGAGGCATCCTGCAATAACCCCCCTTGGCCATCCAATGCAGAGAGAGACACTCTGTGGCCCTCTCTGTACCGGACATCGATGGCCGGTTTCGTTGGTGGGTGGGAGCCAGTCTGGGAGGCAGGTGGGCGGCCATCGATGGGCCGTATGATGTGGAGGGGGGCGAGATCGTGGGTGGGAACGCCGGGTGCACGAGGGGGCGCGCGCGGGGGTAGGGAGCGGGTGGGAACCGCTACACTACAGAAAAATGATGGGAGAAAAGTGGCAGTGAGGGCCAAATATATGTAAATATATGTTGATCTAAGAGATCTGGGAGGGGGTGGTGGGTTGGTCTTTTGGGGGGGGGGGCAAGCTACACTACAGAAAATTATTTAAAAAAAGAATAAAAACATGTTTTACTATAAACTGGGTACTGGCAGACAGCTGCCAGTACCAAAGATGGCTACTAATAAGTTAGAGGGGGATGGGTAAAGAGATGTTTGGGGGGTATCAGGGAGGTTGGGGGCTAAGGGGGAATCCTCCAGAGCAGCATATGTAAATATGCCTTTTTTTTAAAATTTTTTTATCAAGGATAGCTTTTTTTTTTAGTACTGGCAGACTTTCTGCCAGTACTTAACATGGCGAGGACTATTGTGGGGTGGGTGAGGGAAGAGAGCTGTTTGGGAGGGATCAGGGGGTGTAATGTGTCAGGTGGGAGGCTGATCTCTACACTAATGCTAAAATTAACCCTGCAAGCTCCCTACATGCTACCTAATTAACCCCTTCACTGCTAGCCATAATACACGTGTGATGCGCAGCGGCATTTAGCGGCCTTCTAATTTCCCAAAAGCAACGCCAAAGCCATGTATGTCTGCTATTTCTCAACAAAGGGGATCCCAGAGAAGCATTTGCAACCATTTGTGCCATAATTGCACAAGCTGTTTGTAAATGATTTCAGTGAGAAACCTAAAATTGTGAAAAATTTTACTTTTTTTTTTTATTTAATCGCATTTGGCATTGAAATGGTGGCATGAAATATACCAAAATGGGCCTAGATCAATACTTAGGGTTGTCTACTACACTACAATAAAGCTAAAATTAACCCTACAAGCTGCCTACATGCTCCCTAATTAACCCCTTCATTGCTGGGCATAATACACGTGTGGTGCGCAGTGGCATTTAGCGGCCTTCTAATTACCAAAAAGCAACACCAAATCCATATATGTCTGCTATTTATGAAAAAAGGGGATTCCAGAGAAGCATTTACAACCATTTGTGCCATAATTGCACGAGCTGTTTGTAAATAAATTCAGTGAGAAACCTAAAGTTTGTAACAAAATGTGTGAAAAAGTGAACAATACTTTGGGATGTCTTCTAAAAAAAAATATATACATGTCAAGGGATATTCAGGGATTCCTGGAAGATATCAGTGTTCCAATGTAACTAGCGCTAAGTTTGAAAAAAAGTGGTTTGGAAATAGCAAAGTGCTTCTTGTATTTATTGCCCTATAACTTGCAAAAAAAAGCAAAGAACATGTAAACATTGGGTATTTCTAAACTCAGCACAAAATTTGGAAACTATTAAGCATGAGTGTTTTTTGGTGGTTGCAGATGTGTAACAGATTTTGGGGGTCAAAGTTAGAAAAAGTGTGTTTTTTTTTCCATTTTTTCCTCATATTTTTTTATTTTTTTTTATAGTAAATTATAAGATATGATGAAAATAATGGTATCTTTAGAAAGTCCATTTAATGGTGAGAAAAACGGTATATAATATGTGTGGGTACAGTAAATGAGTAAGAGTAAAATTACAGCTAAACACAAACACTGCAGAAATGTAAAAATAGCCTTGGTCCCAAACGGTCAGAAAATGGAAAAGCGCTGTGGTCATTAAGGGGTTAAGGGCAATGCCCATACAAATGCCCTTTTCAGGACAATGGATGGATTAGGTTTTACTTTATTTTTATTTTGTGGGTTTGGGGGGGGGGGGTTGTATACTATTATGGGAGGTTTGTTTTTCTTTTGTAGAAAAAGAGCTGATTTCTTTAGGGCCCTTGGTAGTTTATTATAGATTAGGGTTTTTTATTTTATGGTGTGTTTTTTTTTTTTTTAACAGGTTATTAGAATAGAAATCATTTTTATTGTTTTGTATAATTTTGTTTGTTATTTTCTTGCAATGGAAGGTTTTTTATTTATTTTTTAATTTTAGTGCTTTTTATTTTTTGTAATGTTAGGTTTTAGTGTAAGGCAGTTTAGCTTTTATTTCACAGGTAAGTTTGTATTTATTTTAACTAGATAGTTAGTAAATAGTTAATAACTATTTACTAACTAGTCTACCAAGTTAAAATAAATACAAACTTACCTGTGAAATCAAAATAAAACCTAAGCTAGCTACAATATAACTTTTAGTTATATTGTAGCTAGCTTAGGTTTTATTTCACAAGTAAGTATGTATTTAGTTTTACATAGGTATTATTTAATTAATAATTGTAACTTTAATTTAGCTCTATTTGAATTACGTTAAAGTTAGGGGGTGTTAGGTTTAGGGTTAGGGTTACGGTTAGGTCTAGGGCTACGGTTAATAGGTTTATTTAGTGGTAGTGATGTGGGAGGCCAGAGGTTTAGGGGTTAATATCTGTTAATGAGGGGGAAGGCGGACAGCGCCTAGGACTATATACCGGCTACACTATTAGGAAGACCCCCTATTAGGTCTGAGAGAGATAGCAGTGAAGGGTAAATAGGAGCGCCTGAGGCTTAGGTATAATCAGGAATCACACTTTCAGTTTAAAAATATAAAACAGTTTATTACAACATACCCAATAAAAACAGAAAAAGTTTAAAAAATAGAATATAATAATATAGATTCAACCTTTCGGTGGTTGGACCCAGTTGTTGGGACCCTTGTTTAAGGGTCTTTACGTGAATGAATCAGTATATCATCCGATTAACACAAATGGCTGAATGGGGACTTTTAAATCCTCCAAAAAATGTAAAAATGCGTATAAAACAGATATTGTACTTTAACACAATAATAAATTAACCCAATAATAAATTGACACAAATTCACAATGTATAATGTGTGACACAGTGGTGAAAATCAGTGGTTTCCAAAAAATGTGTTAAAAAATAGTGTGGAAAAAGGTAAAATCCAATAATTCTTTTAAAATTGAAAAAATCTTTATCAAAATGAAAAATGAAAAATCAAAAATAAAAACAAAAAATAATGAAAACCGGTTTCAAAAAAGGTATTCTCGTGGATAAAAGTGTGGACAATAAATATATGTGATAGTGACAATGTTGATGTGTGATGATAGTGACAATGATATGAACAGAGGTTTAATCAAATCTCTAATCAGCCATGGTACTGGTACTGATAGGAAATTGATCTTACTAAATATACAATAACGATACTATCAGATTCAAACAATTAAGGTAACTTTGACCAGCTATCCGCTATGAAACAGGCGGATCACAATGTTATTACCAACACTAGAAACAATACAAATGTTTTTGAAAAATTATTGCATATACTCTATAGCATGTCCAGATATGTGATGATAAAAATCCAATTTAGTGATAGTCCATAATATTAGAAGACTGATATGAAGAGATAAAAACAATAATGAAAAAATAATAATAAAAAGCTGTCCTGATCCAGAGTCCTAGTCCGTACAGCATGGACCTGAAAACAGAAACAGAAAGAATCCTCACATAAAGGGCCTATAGGGTGAAGTCTAATGGTTATTAAACTTACCCCAAAATGCCAAAAGTCCTGGTATTGATGAAGCCTCACAAATCTCTACGCGTTTCGGCCCTGCCACGGGGCCTTTTTCAAGATAAAATGAGGCTAAACTGAAACTTGACTTTTATACCCTATGTCTAGGGGAGTTATTGAATCTAATGGCGCCAAATTAGGAATATCGGCGGTAAAACTGCCGCCAAACGCTAATCGCGTCATTTCCTCCGCTAAACCGGATATCCGCTTTATCGGGTAACTTCCGGTTGCGTCATTTCCTGTGGCGCGGCCAACTTCCGTTTTTATTTGTTTATTCTTACCGACGGCCGCACTGCCATTTTGGTTTTGGGCAACAACCTTTTGTATTTGGGCAAAAAATATTTCTTGTTTTCTATGGAAAAATACTCTTGTTTGGCAAAGATACTTATTGACTAACCGGCTGGGGACTTTATTCTTGTGAAAAAGGGGGGTGTTATTATAATACCTAAATTTGAACTAGATTTTAGGCTCATGGATACCAGGATACACAGGTATTTGGACAAATAGTTCCATCAAGTCTGGCATAAAAAAGTGCATAAAGAAGGTGCATATACATGTGATCATAAAGAAGTTTAATAAAATATTTTATAAAATGTTGTTTGGGCACAAAAATTGTTAAACTCATGTAAATTCATGTTTGAGATAGACACATATCTATAAGCTTAATTACAATAATTACTAAGAATGGGATGAATCTAATACGAATGGTATATATAGACCTTGATACTAACTTATTGTATCTCAACTGATTACATTAGTGGTAATGGATGTAAGGTGTTAAGGGAACAGACTAACAGATGTTCAAATCAATTAGATGATTACAGACAATAGAAATGTGGATTGGTGTACTTATGGGATATCCGACCTCCAAATAATTCCATACTCGTGAATTAGAGAAGATATATATATGTGTATATCAAGACATTTGGAAATGATGATGGGGAATCATTATAGATGTACAGTTACGATGGAAGATCATTATGGATGTATAGTATCCATAGAATTTAACACTCAATATATATCAACATATTTTAGAAGACCCAGGATTCAGTGACCTCTTGGTGATATCTTAGCACTGTTGACTAAAAATCTTATTTAAGTGGAATCAGATAGGATGCCGGTAATGGAGGATGGTGGCTTTTTATTATTGGAATAAGTGCACTATTTCAAAGTTGGCATTATGTCCCTTGGGGTAGATACAGTCCAAGTTGAATATCCACTTAGCTTCTGTCTTCAGCATTTTGCTTTCCATGTTGCCACCCCTCCAATCCTTGTTTAATTTACAAATCCCCATGAACCTGAGACTTTTGTTGTTTCCCCCATGTATTTCTTTAAAGTGTTTGTAGAGGGGCAGGTCTATTTTTCCCCATTTGATCTGCAGTAAGTGTTCCCGGATTCTATCCTTCAGTTTTCTGGTGGTCTGCCCAACATACTGCAGACCACAGCCACACTCGATTAGATACACCACAAAGGTGTCTGTACATCTGATGGTTTGTTTAACCTGAAATACTTCATTAGTTACTTTAGATTTAAGGCAGTTGCTCTTAATGCCATGTTGACACGCCTTACATAGGTGGCATGGGTAAAAACCACAGAGTTTTTTGCCTGTAACTCCCAACGAAATCTTCGTGTTGGTATTGCATTTAGGGATGCTTGGAGCCAGTGTGGACTTCAGATTGTTTGCCTTCCTATAAATAAAATGGGGTCGTTCGGATAGATGTTCCCCTATAATGTCATCATCCTTGAGGAGGTGCCAATGTCTTTTTACTATGTCTTCTATTGTCTTTTTTCTCTCGTTGTACTGGGTTATGAAAGGGATCTTAAGACTCTCATCTGCTCCTGTGTTATGTTTGATTTTGTATTCGAGTAGGGTTTCTCTTTTCATATTGTTCACATCCCGTATGGTTTTATCTATATGTGGTTCGTTATAACCCCTTTCAAGGAACCTGTCCTTAAGTATTTGAGACTGTTTTTTCCAAGTTTCTTCTTTTGAACAGTTCTTTCTTATCCTCATAAGCTGCCCCTTTGGAATATTGGATATCCATTTGTTATGGTGACAGCTTGATTGGTGAATGTAGTTATTGGAATCAACTTCCTTGAAGTGTGTTGATGTCTCGATTCTCCCATTCTCAACTTTGATATCCAGATCTAAGAAGACGATGTGATCTTTGCTAATGGTGTTCGTAAACTTCAAATTTGATTGATTTTCATTCATTACCTCTAATGTATGTTCCAAGTCTTCTCGATTCCCTTTCCAGATGATTAGAAGATCGTCTATGTATCTTTTATAGAGGACCAAGTCCGCGCCCGCTGGGCAGGACTCCCAAAAGATGGTTTCCCATCTGCCCATATAAAGATTGGCGTAACTAGGCGCGAACCTGGTCCCCATAGCAGTCCCACATACCTGGCGATAAAAGACTCCATCCCAACAGAAGTAGTTATGTTTTAGGATGTAATCTATTCCGTCTAATATAAATCTTCTCTGGGGTTCAGGCATGCTTTCATCTTTGTCGAGGTAATTTCTGATGGCTTCTAAACCTTCATCGTGTGGAATAGAGGTATATAGCGACGTTACATCGCTAGTGACCAATATATAATTGTCATCCCATTCAATGTTCTTTAGTAAGTTCAAAACCTCAGTGGAGTCTCTTAGATAGGAGGATAGTGTTCTTACATATGGTTGTAATTGCTTATCGATGTATTCAGATAAGTTACTTGAGAGTGATCCTATACCTGATATAATTGGTCTCCCAGGGGGGTTGACTAGGCTCTTGTGGATCTTAGGTAGATGGTAGAATACAGGTATCTTAGGATGTTTATTGGTTAAGTACCTGTATTCTTTATCATTCAGTATGCCCATTTCGTTTGCTTCAGCCAATAGATCATCTAAAGCAGTCTTATAGTGGCCCGTGGGATCTGAGTTCAAGATTTCATATGTCTCCTTATTGTCAAGGATCCTCTTGGACTCTCTCCAATAGTCCGTTTTGTTCATCAGGACTACCCCACCACCCTTGTCGGCTGATTTGACCACTAGATCTTTATTCTTTTCCAACTTCGATATTATCTGTAGTTGTTTGGCATCCAGATTTCTTTTGTGTGCTTTTGTGGAACTCAATTTCTTGATGTCACTACACACCATAGCTTCAAAAGCTTCAATAGCCGGGCCCTTACAATGAGTAGGATAGAAGTTGGATTTGGGTTTTAAATCTGAGTGTTTGAAGTGATTTTCATCAGCTTGTCTTGGTATGGTGGTTACACTTCTTTCTACTGATGATTTCAGGAAATACCTCTTGAGAGTGAGTTTGCAAACAAATTCTTTGGTGTTTAGGTATGTTTGAAATTTGTCCAATCCTTTTGATGGGGCATAGGAGAGGCCTAGCCCTAATACTGAGAGTTCCTCTGAATTGAGGTTCGTATCACTCAAATTGAAAATACCTTTTACTTCATTAGCCGGTTGGTTAATTTCTGATTCATTAGAATCTCCTTTTAATCCTGGTCTGGTCTTGTATCTTGACCCTGCTCTTCTTCCCCTATGTGTCTTCTTTTTATGGGAGTATCCACGTTTTCTAACGTCACTTGTTTCCTTTTTCCTTTTTGTTCCCTTAGGGGTGGGTTGTTCTGACCTAACCCTAAAAAAGGAGATGACGAAGATGCTTCTGTGTTCTCTCTGGATCAAAGTTGAGAATGGGAGAATCGAGACATCAACACACTTCAAGGAAGTTGATTCCAATAACTACATTCACCAATCAAGCTGTCACCATAATAAATGGATATCCAATATTCCAAAGGGGCAGCTTATGAGGATAAGAAAGAACTGTTCAAAAGAAGAAACTTGGAAAAAACAGTCTCAAATACTTAAGGACAGGTTCCTTGAAAGGGGTTATAACGAACCACATATAGATAAAACCATACGGGATGTGAACAATATGAAAAGAGAAACCCTACTCGAATACAAAATCAAACATAACACAGGAGCAGATGAGAGTCTTAAGATCCCTTTCATAACCCAGTACAACGAGAGAAAAAAGACAATAGAAGACATAGTAAAAAGACATTGGCACCTCCTCAAGGATGATGACATTATAGGGGAACATCTATCCGAACGACCCCATTTTATTTATAGGAAGGCAAACAATCTGAAGTCCACACTGGCTCCAAGCATCCCTAAATGCAATACCAACACGAAGATTTCGTTGGGAGTTACAGGCAAAAAACTCTGTGGTTTTTACCCATGCCACCTATGTAAGGCGTGTCAACATGGCATTAAGAGCAACTGCCTTAAATCTAAAGTAACTAATGAAGTATTTCAGGTTAAACAAACCATCAGATGTACAGACACCTTTGTGGTGTATCTAATCGAGTGTGGCTGTGGTCTGCAGTATGTTGGGCAGACCACCAGAAAACTGAAGGATAGAATCCGGGAACACTTACTGCAGATCAAATGGGGAAAAATAGACCTGCCCCTCTACAAACACTTTAAAGAAATACATGGGGGAAACAACAAAAGTCTCAGGTTCATGGGGATTTGTAAATTAAACAAGGATTGGAGGGGTGGCAACATGGAAAGCAAAATGCTGAAGACAGAAGCTAAGTGGATATTCAACTTGGACTGTATCTACCCCAAGGGACATAATGCCAACTTTGAAATAGTGCACTTATTCCAATAATAAAAAGCCACCATCCTCCATTACCGGCATCCTATCTGATTCCACTTAAATAAGATTTTTAGTCAACAGTGCTAAGATATCACCAAGAGGTCACTGAATCCTGGGTCTTCTAAAATATGTTGATATATATTGAGTGTTAAATTCTATGGATACTATACATCCATAATGATCTTCCATCGTAACTGTACATCTATAATGATTCCCCATCATCATTTCCAAATGTCTTGATATACACATATATATATCTTCTCTAATTCACGAGTATGGAATTATTTGGAGGTCGGATATCCCATAAGTACACCAATCCACATTTCTATTGTCTGTAATCATCTAATTGATTTGAACATCTGTTAGTCTGTTCCCTTAACACCTTACATCCATTACCACTAATGTAATCAGTTGAGATACAATAAGTTAGTATCAAGGTCTATATATACCATTCGTATTAGATTCATCCCATTCTTAGTAATTATTGTAATTAAGCTTATAGATATGTGTCTATCTCAAACATGAATTTACATGAGTTTAACAATTTTTGTGCCCAAACAACATTTTATAAAATATTTTATTAAACTTCTTTATGATCACATGTATATGCACCTTCTTTATGCACTTTTTTATGCCAGACTTGATGGAACTATTTGTCCAAATACCTGTGTATCCTGGTATCCATGAGCCTAAAATCTAGTTCAAATTTAGGTATTATAATAACACCCCCCTTTTTCACAAGAATAAAGTCCCCAGCCGGTTAGTCAATAAGTATCTTTGCCAAACAAGAGTATTTTTCCATAGAAAGCAAGAAATATTTTTTGCCCAAATACAAAAGGTTGTTGCCCAAAACCAAAATGGCAGCGCGGCCGTCGGTAAGAATAAACAAATAAAAACGGAAGTTGGCCGCGCCACAGGAAATGACGCAACCGGAAGTTACCCGATAAAGAGGATATCCGGTTTAGCGGAGGAAATGACGCGATTAGTGTTTGGCGGCAGTTTTACCGCCGATATTCCTAATTTGGCGCCATTAGATTCAATAACTCCCCTAGACATAGGGTATAAAAGTCAAGTTTCAGCTTAGCCTCATTTTATCTTGAAAAAGGCCCCATGGCAGGGCCGAAACGCGTAGAGATTTGTGAGGCTTCATCAATACCAGGACTTTTGGCATTTTGGGGTAAGTTTAATAACCATTAGACTTCACCCTATAGGCCCTTTATGTGAGGATTCTTTCTGTTTCTGTTTTCAGGTCCATGCTGTACGGACTAGGACTCTGGATCAGGACAGCTTTTTATTATTATTTTTTCATTATTGTTTTTATCTCTTCATATCAGTCTTCTAATATTATGGACTATCACTAAATTGGATTTTTATTATCACATATCTGGACATGCTATAGAGTATATGCAATCATTTTTCAAAAACATTTGTATTGTTTCTAGTGTTGGTAATAACATTGTGATCCGCCTGTTTCATAGCGGATAGCTGGTCAAAGTTACCTTAATTGTTTGAATCTGATAGTATCGTTATTGTATATTTAGTAAGATCAATTTCCTATCAGTACCAGTACCATGGCTGATTAGAGATCTGATTAAACCTCTGTTCATATCATTGTCACTATCATCACACATCAACATTGTCACTATCACATATATTTATTGTCCACACTTTTATCCACGAGAATACCTTTTTTGAAACCGGTTTTCATTATTTTTTGTTTTTATTTTTGATTTTTCATTTTTCATTTTGATAAAGATTTTTTCAATTTTAAAAGAATTATTGGATTTTACCTTTTTCCACACTATTTTTTAACACATTTTTTGGAAACCACTGATTTTCACCACTGTGTCACACATTATACATTGTGAATTTGTGTCAATTTATTATTGGGTTAATTTATTATTGTGTTAAAGTACAATATCTGTTTTATACGCATTTTTACATTTTTTGGAGGATTTAAAAGTCCCCATTCAGCCATTTGTGTTAATCGGATGATATACTTATTCATTCACGTAAAGACCCTTAAACAAGGGTCCCAACAACTGGGTCCAACCACCGAAAGGTTGAATCTATATTATTATATTCTATTTTTTAAACTTTTTCTGTTTTTATTGGGTATGTTGTAATAAACTGTTTTATATTTTTAAACTGAAAGTGTGATTCCTGATTATACCTAAGCCTCAGGCGCTCCTATTTACCCTTCACTGTTTAGGGGTTAATAACTTTATTTAGTGGCAATGATGATGGGGAGCGGCAGAATAGGGGTTAATAACTTTATTATAGTGTGTGCGATAATGGGGTGCGGGAGAATAGGGGTTAATAAGTTTAGTATAGTGGCGGCGATATCGGGAGCGTCAGATTAGGGGTTAACAGATTTATTTTGGTGGCAGCGTTTTCGGGAGCAGCAGATTAGGGGTTAATAACTTTATTTAGGTGTCTGCGATGTAGGGGGCGGCAGATTAGGGGTGTTTAGACGTGGGGTTTATGTTAGGGTGTTACCTTTTTTCCCCATAGACATTAATGAGGCTGCGTTACGGAGCTTTTCATTCCGTGATTCAGGTGTTATTTTTTTTTCTAACACTTTCTCCCCATTGATGTCTATAGGGAAAGCGTGCATGAGCATGTCGAAGCAGCGCTTACGTCAAAGCAGCACTTGTATTTTGTGCAGTATTAAGCTCAACGCAACCATATCCATAACCATAGGTGATAGTTGACATTCTGTCTTTAAGTTTATGTGATGCCTGACCCAAATATTAGAGCCTACACCCGCATTCTATAAGAGTTTATTAGATATATGATACTTTTATCTAGACAACGTATAAGATTTTAACTTTTCATTAGTCACTTTCAATTTAAAGGTATCAGTCTTAAGGCCATAATTACAGGTGTTACAGGTTCGGCAATGGAATAAATACTTCTATGTCATTATCACATAAAATGGAACTTGTTTTAGGTACACGGGGCCAAAACTGTGTTTAGATTTTTTTTTGTTCTTGTGTATATGAATTGGGGAGTGTCTTTTAGTTTCTCTACAATTACATTATCCTCTTTTAGAAGGTGCCAGTGTTTTCTTTTTTTTTATTTTCTCTATCATTTACCTGTTTTCAATATGTTCCAAAATAAATGGAACATTCAATTTTTGTCTTTATTAACATTTCTGCATTTGTATGTTAAAAGTGTAAACCTATGAACTTGTTCAACTTCCTTAAATGTTTTTCACAATTATTTCTATTCAGATGGTAAATTCTATAAACAACTCTTGTACAGTGATGGGGCTCAGGTGTGTGCCAAGTTATGCCAACCTTTACATGGGCAAATGGGAAAATATATTTTGGAATTCCTGGCTTTCTAGTGTGGACCTGGTCCTTTATTGCAGATACAATGATGATACCCTAATAATATTGAAGAGCAGTCCGGAAGATCACACACTATGAATGTAATGAATAAGAGCCAAGCAAATCTGATGTTTACTTATAATACAATTATACAAACATCCACTTTCTGGATATTAATATAAAAATAAAGGATTGACATGTTGAATCTTCAACATTCTTCAAAGTGGGGGATTGTAATAATTATATCCACCAGATGAGCTGCCACTATTAAAAAGTTAAAATATAATATTGATAAGGGACAGCTGTATTAAGACAAACTGCTCTAATTATGAAACACGGGTGGAAAAATGCACTGTTTTGAAAAATAGGCTTTTAGATTGGAGATATAAAAATTATGCTATTGAGAAATAGAGTGTTGTAGGTAATAACTAATATTTACCTGATAGATATTATATAAATTCATATATTTTTTTGTCTATTTTTAGCCTATATTATTTTTTTTATTCTATAAGATGATGCAAGCATGCTATTGGTCTTAGTATATTTATAGTAGTTTTTTTTATAATCTACTTTTATCTTCTTTCTATTATAAAATTCAGTGTTTATAATATTTGCTACACTACCATTAATCATTTAAAAAATTAAATAACTGCTTTTTAATATTGCTCAATAATTGTGAATTACCATCTTTACTTTTTTAACTTTTACTATTTTTATAATTTTATTATTATTATAATCGCTCCAATATATGTTTTTGATATTAATTAAAAATGTGTAAAGTATTGGCCAGTTACAGAGAGATGGTGTGTAAAGTGTATACAACAATACCCAGAAATCACCTCTCCATGACCGAAAGTGATGTAATAACGGTTAACTGGTGAAACATTTAAAACAGAATTTGAAGAAAAAAGGTAAGTCAGAGATTGATCATTATGATAAAATGGTGATATATTGTTTGCAGCAAAATGAGGATAGGAAATGCAGTGGCAAATAACAAAATTAATGAGATTGTGACATTTGTAACTAATTAACGAGGTGTCTTTAAATTAATTAAATATTTGCGCAGGAATGGTCAGTGGAAATCATCTTTGCAATAGTTTAGTTGGTATAGTTAAACAGATAGAGTAGGTGCTGTTTTAAACTGGAAAAACAGAGATTATTAAGTAACATAATTTCAGATAGCCACATTATAGTCAGTCTATGAATGTAGTAAACCGAATATTATGATACTGCTTAAGGGGTAGCACACTTGTTTGCACCTCACTACATTACTAAAAGAAAAATAAATTCATATTATATGGTTTACAAGGGCAAACTTTTCCACAAGCATGAAATAACCCCCTCTAAAAGTGTACACCTTGAGCTAAATAAAAATCCAAAATAGATCTTCTTCCATAAAATTAGTGTTCAGTAATTTTCTAAAAATTAGGCATCATGTCCTAAAAAATGGCCAAATTTAACACTCTGAAATAAAGTTTTCCAAAGGAACATACCATAAGGAATTTAAAATTCCCTCAAAATGCCTTTGTCCATGAAAATCCAATAACTGGCCTAAAATGTTAGTGCTCCTCATTGCTTTGTTTTGAGAAAATATCCTCATTGTTAGACATATTCAGTAGATTTTCCCTTAGATAGTGATAGATAGAAAGAAAATTTGATACATAAGAGTATATCATTAACTCCTGAGTGAATAGTTACAAAACATTTCTACATTTACTGAGGAAGGTTGGGATAGCACGTGGGACGTGTGTGCAGAAATGTTGGAAAGTGCATTGGAGTGGGAATAATTGTGATGAAGATGATTATCTCTGTTTGCATCTTGGAAAGGGTACTAAAGGGATGTGACCACGGAACCACAACCTTTATATTTTAAAGATTTTTTATTACTAAAAACAAACAAAAACAACTTCCATTATATTTATAATTCGGAAATATCCCCCCTGATAATGTCTCATGGGAGCCCCAGGATTCTTCCCCGAAGCAGATTTTGTTACTGGGTGGATAGAGGCAGGAAGATGGAAGAACAACACTAACTGTCATTGCATAGTGTTGAACTTCACAGACACTAAACATTAGGGATCTCCCTAATGATTCTTCTGGGAAAGTTTAAGTGTCCTGGAGGTCAAATTAATAGGAAGGGAGTGGTGTTCTTAATTAATTCTAAAAAGAGAGTTTTATTTCTCTTCACTATACCCCGATTAAGCTGAATACCTGTAAGAAGCAGGCACCTTTATTTTTTCATGTACACTAAGATAATTTTCTTAGCCCTATAATTCTACTTTCATGAACATGTTTAACATGTTTGGCCTTCAGAGGGTTAAATGAAAATAGGAGCTAATTGTGTAGTTATCGTAGAAGTTTTAGTTAACACTAAGAACATAAGCAAACAGTGTCCTTTCAAGTAAATATTATACAAAGTCAGCAAGGTTACCGCATCTAATGATTCCCATAGACATTTTTCTTTAACATTGAATGATTTATCTATTGTTAAATGACTAATTGCTTTAATTAAATGTGGTTTAATTGTAAAGATAATAGACATTCTTTCTTTCTTTTCAGCCAACAAATATTCATGAATATAAACATGCTGAGCTGGCACGTGGGCTTACTTTTTGCTAGCTCTAAACTTTTAGAGTATAAACTTACCCTGTCCTCTGCACATTTAATTAATAATAATGGCACAGGGATTTATTATTATTTTTTTTTTATTTATTTTTTAATAACAACTTTATTATACGTAATTTAAGAATTTTACATATGTATGGAGACGCAGCTCCGTTATATAAGGTATAACATAAGTTGTCAATTTTGTATAGAATTCAGACATTGAGCACAAAATTTGTCGTTATGTTTTATGTAATTTCCTCCCCAATTTTTGCTGTCCATTTTGTGAAGTCCTTAGGATTGCTTGTCAAACATGGGAGGTTATACATATTTGCTCCATTTTGCTTTCATGTTTCTTGAATGAGGACAAAATACAAAGAATACAAAGAAAGTAATAAAGAAAACAAAAATCAACCAATACTAAAATAATAAATTCTAATAATAATTATAAAATAATAACAACCAGTCTCTGTGTCTCGTCTCGTCCACACCCCCGTCTGGAACAACTTAATTGTGAATTTCAGTTAGTAATTCCCACACTACAACTTTATAGCTGTAAAGTTCTTTTAGTATTAGTTTGAACGTAATAGTTTCATATGTGTGAAATCTCAGCAAATATTTCCATTTTATTATGTTTAAGATAGTAGTATTCCTCTAGTTCTACCATATCAGATACCTTCCTAATCCACATATTTAAGGATGGAACGTCTCTATGTTTCCAATTTTTTTATTTCAAGGCCTTTACCCCATTAGTCATAATATTAAACAATTTAAGGTGAGGTTTATATTTAATCTTGTGTGGTTTATTCAGTAACCATATCAGGGGGTCTAATGGGAACTAAGTCTCTAATATTATTTCGACCTCAGTGATTACTGATCTCCAGAAGTTCCGTATGGCGTTACACCACCACCACCACATGTGTGCTGCACCACTGTCTACATGTCCGCAGCACCAAAATTGATTCTTCCGTGTGAGATATAAACGATTAATCTTTTTGGGTGTGAGATACCATCTATGTAGTATTTTAAAGTTTATCTCCAAAATGGAGGACGAAACCGAGGATTTAATTGTAGCCTGGAACATAGAAGCACTTGTTTGAGGGAGAATAATAGTTCCTAAGTCGGTTTCCCAATTTTCTAAGTACGGGGGTATATGCCCAGGTGGATTTTGTACTAATATTTTATATATAGTAGACAATGTATGTTGAATAGGTGGGGTTTGGATGCAGAGGGATTCAAATCTAGTCAGTGGTCTAACCATGTTCCTATACCCTCCATGTTTAAGTATAAAGTTCCTGGTTTGTCTATAAGTGAATCAATTTATAAAGCAGTTGTGACTTTTTTCTATCAGTTCGCTTTGTGAGAGTAAAGATTCATTGTTGGTCAACGAATGTATTGTGAAATCTCTATTAGTCTTATTTGTCACGCTTTGAGTCGAGAAAGGTCTAACCGTGAATTCCCCATTTTCAATGAGGGAGGTCAATGGGGAGGGGATAGAAGAGATAAAGTGGTTCGTTTTTATAGATTTCTTCCACATTTGGAATGTCTCCTGAATCAAAGGATTTTTATAAGTTAATGCCCCAAGTGTTTTGGGGCTACCCCAACAAAATCTTCCTATGTGTGGTTTATCTACTATGAGGTGTTCCAATGGTACCCAACGTTTATGATTAAAGTGTATATTCCAATCGACTATTCTTTGTAGGAAAATAGTCTGTTGATATAATGTAAGGTTTGGTACACCTAGCCCCCCTTGTATTTTAGGTGTCTGCATTATATGTTGATTTATCCTTGGTGTTTTTTTATGCCATATAAAATCGCTAAATGCTTTTTGTATTGAGAGTAGATAAGGTCTAGGTAGTGGTATTGGTAATGTCTGAAGAAAATACAATATTCTAGGAAATATATTCATCTTAATGACTTCAATACGTCCTAGCCATGACAATTTTTTGGATCTCCATGACGAGAGGTCCCTCCCTAATAATAGTGTGTTTAATTGGTAGGTAATATAACACGAAAATATTTTCAATCTTTGGGGTGAGTTTAACTCCCAAATAGCTCAAAGAGTGAGTGCACCATGTGAATGGAGTGACTTTTTTAGCATTTGCTAAGGAGGCTTCATTCAGATTTATATTTAATATTTCTGATTTAGACATATTAATAGAAAAGTTAGATATCTTGTGAAAACTGTCAAATTCTGACAATAATTGTAGAATCGATTTTTCAGGATCCGTAAGTGAGAAAAGCATGTCATCCGTGAATAGAGAGATGACATATTTCTGAGGGCCTATATTAACTCCAGTGATCTGGGGGTTTTGTCTGATTTTAACAGCAAGGGTCTCTATAACACAAGCAAATAATAAAGGGGATAGTGGGCATCCCTGACGAGTCCCATTGGCTATAGAGAAGGATGGAGATAGCGACCCGTTTATTAGGATTTGAACATTGGGTTGGGAGTATAATGAGAAGATTCTAGTAAATATTTGTGGGCCTAATCCAAAATGCGTTAAGGTGGCTTTTAAAAAGACCCAGGCAACACGGCCAAAAGCCTTTTTGGCATCTGTTGACAGAAGAATAGATGGAATATTATTGTTTTTTACATATTGTATCAAATCTAAGGCCCTGACCGTGTTGTCTTTAGCCTCCCTTCCAAGAATGAAACCGACCTGATCCAAATGAACAATGTCAGGCAAAATTTTATTAATTCTATGGGATAATATTCTTGCATATAATTTAACATCCGTATTTAACAATGAAATGGGGCAATAATTTGAGGGGAGGTCAGGAGATTTATTTGGTTTTGGAAGGAGAACTATATGGGTTTCCAATGCTCTAGGAGAGAAGGTCTTGGTGGTGTCAATATATTGAAAATATTTTAATATATGTGGGGTTAATATGTCTTGAAAAGTGGTATAGTATTTATGGCCAAAACCGTCCGGTCCAGGATATTTACAGCCTTTTTTAGTTCCTCTATTGTGATAGGGTCTTCCAATCTATCTTTTTGGGTTGTGGAGATGCGTTTCAGATTTAGATCTCTCAGATCTATTAGTTGTAATCTCGTCTTAGCATCTTCTGTTTGCTTTACATTTGAATTTTTAATGTTATATAGTTTCTGAAAATAGTTTTTTAAAATAAGTGCAATTTGCTCTGTGGATTTTTGGGGATGAACCTTTTCATCTTTTATATGTAATATATATTTCTTATGTGTTTTTTACTTAAGGTATCTAGCTAGCAAACGTCCAGATTTATTACGACCATCATAATATTTTTGTTGTGTGTACAAGGATTTTCGTGTTCTTTAGCTAGGTGGGATGCGAGTTTTTGTCTTTCGCAAGTTAGTTCAGTCAATATGTCTTTATTTGATGGGGATTGTTTGTGTCTTACTTCTAATTGCTCAATGTTAAGGAGTATCGATGAGGTGAGTTCCCTTTTGTTTTTATTAATGTGAGCTATTATGGCCAAAAGTTCACATCTAATTATGCTCTTGTGTGCCTCCCACAATATCTGTGGGGAAGTCTCAAGGTTGGCATTAAGTTTGAAGTATTTGATATTTGATATTTTTAGAATTATCTGTTGATCTGTTAACAAGTGGTCATCTAGTTTTCAGATAAAGTCTTTTATAGGTTTTGATGGCCAGTTTAGAGAACTTATGATTGAGGCATGGTCAGACCATGTTAGTGGCATTATTTCTGCAGTATTAAAAAGTGAGAGGCCACCCACATCTGTAAATATATATCAATTCTAGTGTACACCCTGTGGGGGTATGAATAAAATGAATAATCTCTATAATAAGGGTGCAAGGATCGCCAAACATCCTGGCACAGGGATTAATTATTAACATTTGTCTTAGTGTTAGTTTTTTTATTTTGGTGGTTGTTATTTTTTTACTGTTAGTGGAATTAGTATTTTTTAAACGTAAAAGAGTTATTTAACTTAGGTCAATGCACTTCAAAAGGCCCTTTAAAGGGCTATTGGTAGTTTAGATTAGGGGGTGTTTTTATTTTGCGGGCGCTTTTTTATTTTCATGGGGATTTAATGTTAGAATTTTTTATTTTAAGTGTAATTTAGTAGTAATTGGGGTTCATTTAGGGGGTGTTAGGTTAGGGGGCTTAGTAATTAAATTAGTTATTTGTTTTGTGGGGGGTTGGCAGTTTAGTAGTTAATAGGTTAATTAGATTTATTGTGATGTGGGGGTTGGCGGTTTAGGGGTTAATAGGTTAATTAGTTAGTTGATCTTGTGGGGGTTTGGCAGTGTAAGGGTCCGGGTTTTTTGTTAATACTTAGTACAGGCAGTTATGTTTATTTTTTTTCTTAATACTTCGAGTGGGTGTTTTTTTTTGTTTTATTTCTTGTGGGAGGTTACGTGTTTTTTATTTATTTTATGCGGGCGGTTGCTTTTTTTTTTTTTAAGGCTTCGTTTGCCTACGATGCATCCAGGTGGATTTTTTTTGGTTGCGCGCTCAGCCAACATTCTTTTGGCTGCCTTGCGCATCCAACATTCCTTCGAGGATGCGTGCGCAAATGGCGACGGACGCGTTGCAAACGCGATTATAATATAAATAAAATATGCTAGACTGTGTTTGGAGGCACATTTATAAAATTAACCAGAGATCTGATCTCAGTTAATTTTATAAGTGCTAACTGCTACCACAAGCTCGTGGTAGCAATAACCAACCTTGTGAATAGCTGAAAATGATCGCACCTGTTCGTTCCCAGGTTGAGCACTACTCTCTTTTTATTTAGGCAAATTTGTCTGTTTGCGGGTGCGTGATCATTTAGCGCTCCACTTGTAATCTAGCCTATTATTTTTTACTTGGATTTATTCAGCAAATTCTTCTCCCTGGAATTTACTTTTGAAGCAACCTGAAAGCTGCTGCCTTGTTTATTTAATACTGATCCTTTCAACTATATATATATATATATATATATATATATATATATATATATATATATATATATATATTGTATATATATATACTGTATATTTATAATACACTATAAAGAGCATTCTCACTTCAATAATCCCACAGCCAGGATTCCTGCAAGTTAGATACATTCACAAACAAAAGCAATAGGCTGGCACTCGCTGGCCTACCACAAAAGTACCGTGTACGTTTCAGGGAGATTCTCCCCTTCCTCTGTCAAACATAGCATGCTCATAAGTGCAATTTAAACAGTGAGAAAACCACATACCCCTGTAAAGAAAACGCCAAAATGGTTGTCCTGGCAACCTGTATTGTTAACAGACGTAGTATTAAACAAAGTAATAGACATGAATTACAATGTGTGTGTATATATATATATATATATATATATAGTGGAAAACCAAATCTTCTTAACATTACTGCATTTCTTACAATACATTATAATTTGCTAGTATTTCATTATATAATAAAAAGCTTAGCGCCCTTTTCTGCTTTCTCTGTGCATACAAACAGACATGCCTTTAGTGGGGTTGTGGTTTTTAGCTGCTACAAGGGATTAAAAGACATGCTTCTGGTAGAGAAGTCCTCTATCTTCTCCAAGGGGAGGGGCATACTTGGGTCATACATTAAACTTGGAAGTACAGGGTATAATATTGCATTGGAGGGAGCATGTGCAAAAAGCATTGATCTTGGCAGCCATAAGTAGCTGAAACCCTCAACAGTGCAACACCTACCAAAGATCATCACCTAATATTTTAGGGGATAAAAGTGAACATATAAATAAATATTTAATAGAACTCAATAAATGCATGATTTACTGAGTAGGGGGCACCCTAAATAAGTAATAAATGTTTTTTAATAGTGAACAGCTAGCTAAATGTAAAATGTTTTTTATAATGGTTCAATAAGGCTGTAAATAAAAAATCTGATGAGATTTGACACCCCCAAGATTCCCTATTTGATAGAAGGGTATTATAGAAAGGGGAACTCAAAACCAGCTAAACACAAGGACATTAAATGGCTAAGCACTGAAGGGGTTAAAACATGCCTGATTGCATTTTATGTACAGTATGTATATGTAAATAATACATTATAGAACATTTTATGAACTCTATTACTAATAGTGTTTATTAGTTAATAAATTAATTCATTTATTAATTAATGTAATTTTTTATCTTTTTAAAAATATTAATGACACTATTAATTTATGGAGAGATTTCTGGAAATGTCAAAGTATTGTCATTGATTAAAAAGATGACTAACACTATTGAGCTGGTTGGACTATTAACAATTACATTTTCTTTATTTCAGCTAAAAAGTGGCTATTTTAAATGTATTTCAGTATTTTGTTTTGTATTTATGTTCATTTACAGCTTTCCAGAATAAATCTTTTCTTATCTGGCTTGCATGAGTTTGTCCCAATACACCAGTAAACCTGTGGCTGTTGCCATAATAAGCCAGTGAGCATTAGTAGGAAGAATAAACCAATACTGCAGTGTTAGTTTAAATTTAAGTTTAAACAACTATTACATTTTTCCACTAAAAAGATATATTCACTTATGTGTAAATTATATTCTTTCATATGTAGGATAGAAAATATTTGAGTATTCTGTTGATGATATATGGGGCTGCAGGTTGAGAAAGAAAGAGCTATCTGGTGTTGGATGTGGGTAGCTAGATCTCTATGCGGATAGACCACTAGAATTCTGGGAAGTGAGCAGAGATTATTAGAGTAGGTGTACCCACATGCAGTGACCAAATATGCCCTAATGGTCTAGTTGGATTTCTTATAGTTATAACCATTAAATTTGTATTACTCTCTCTTCAGCATTCTCATATAAATACTCACTCCAATTATTAGTTAATTTCTCTACCTTCTGATATTGCTAACATATTGGTATACACTTATTAGTGGCTTTTGATAAGGTATGTAAATACCAAATGTGACAAGCGTATTTCTGAAATATATAAGGAAAATACCTGGTAAAGAAGGTTATAATTGTTAGTCCATATTCATGGTAGACTCATTGTACTAATCTATCACACAATGGGTTAAAGCTGTTAATAAGTCTTAATTTTATTTTTTCTGCGGCAGCTGAAAACAGGAAAAGAGAGAGAGAATGAGGGCGACTGCTCCCCTGCAGACAGGTGCTAGGAGCTCAGCTAACCAAACTTCTTGTAGATGTGGGGTTTGATAACTGTTACAGTAAAAATGTTAAGTTCAATGTCAAACATATATTTGTGAGTTGGGGAGAGGAATAACTTGTGGATAGCTAGCTTTGCAAGTAGACAAAGGGCTCCATATTTTAAAAGGTGTGCGGGCAGCTTCTCAATTTAAAAAACTGTCCAGATGCCCTTGCTGCATATGGGCAGCGGATCTGTTTGTCCGCTGGCCTTTATGCAGCATTACACACTTCACGTGATTGGTCTGTCAATCAACAAAAGCAAGCAAGCTCTCTGTAACTTCTCTTCGCCACCTCATAGGTTGGAGAAGAACTATTTCTTACATTGTGGAAAGATTTAAGAGGTGTAAAAGAGAAGAAAACCACAATAGGTTCCACTGATGTGTCACAGCTGTTATAAAATATTTTTTCATATATTTTGGTAGACAAGTTTGTTTGTCTAATGCCTAATTACTATAATGTAATCCTACCTTTGTTATGTTACATATTTTTAGAAAAAGAGGTTATGTTACTCTGTGCTGATGTAAGAAATACTATTAAGCAAGTGGGAAAAGGAGATTCCCCAACCTCCAAACAATAGTCCAAAATCAATATTTAAGATCCCAATCGAAAAGAGAAGGATACTTAAACCCACCGCGCTGTAGACAAAGCTTAAAATAGTAACTTAAAAGTGATATAGTGTTGCTAACACAATTGAATAGCTCAAATATTATATATGTATCGAATATATGTCAGATGTAGCAATAATAGTGACTCGTCAGTGGTATAATGACCTAGACAATGCTGAATATAGTTAAAAGGAAATTTATTAAATACATGAAATGAATTTAACACAACAATAAAAACATAACAACAATAATAAAATCAGCAAAAATTAAGTTGATCAGGCATATTAAATGCTATGTGTGCAGCATCCAAAGATGATCCGAAAATCATATAAACATAAATATTCACAATCACAATCACATGATATAAAAACAGAAGGGTCTGGTTACAGTCACTGGAAATCCAAACAACGGCAAGTTTCCCTTGGAGTCAGGAGAAGCTGAAATGAGAATGATCCCAAATCAAAAAGAGAACCACATATAAGGTGTACACTCTTACTTACACCGGAATGATTCTCTGGAGTTGAAGATTTTCCCTTTTCTGTCAACAAGGAATTTTAGCTGAGTCCCTCTGTGAGCCGTAATAGTACAGGAGATGCCTCTTTTCTTTTAGGATCGATACCGGGTATAACAACTATCTCTGGGGATCCAGAAAACAATGGAAGCCGGTCAGGAACACGTGGATATCAGCTGGTGGGTGGAGCAACATGTTTCCGCCCGTACAGGGCCTTTGTCAAGCTCCAGATGGTAAAATAGACAGGACTTTTAAACCAAATTACTTGTTCTCATTGGTTCCTGCAACAGGGGGCGTCTTACACATACAAAGACATTTCAATACTCAATATGTTAGGATCATAACAGATATATGAACAACTAGAACAATTTACAATACTATTTTAACAGCAATAATAAGCCACAGCTGACTATTAGAGGAATAAATAAATAAATAAAATACAGAGTCACAGCCTCATAATAATCAATCTCAGGTATTTCATAATTCATAAATAGATAGCATTTATATAGGCCAATGCAACAAAATTGTCACTAAGAGCCAATATTATATATCATACATCATAAACATTAATTCAAGATTGGTAATTTAAAAACATCTTTGTAAATTCATAATTTAAAAAAATATCTTTTTAATAATAAAGAATTATTTGTGTAAAAAATCAATTTATTATTTGAAAAATCAATTTATTGTTTGAGAAAAATACTAATAAATAAAAGTAATGACTAAATAATTGTAAAAAATAAATATTTCTAAAAATGAATATTTATAAAAAATTAATGAATAGATAAATTAATGAGAGATCGTTTATATAGAAATGAAGTGTATAGGAATAACTAAGCCCTCTATTTTATTAGTAACTCTTAATACACATATAACTAGTGCAGATTTTTTTTACCGAAAAGGATATCCAATCAGAATAACCATACAGTAGTTCCGTTAAATATCTCAAATAATCATGAGCAACTGACTTAAATGGAAGCCAATGGGCTTAATTTAGAATTTGATATAGGGGCCCTAATTTATCAAAGGTCTTGCGGACCTGATCCGACACTGCTGATCAGGTCCACAAGACCTCGCTAAATGCGGAGAGCAATACATTCTCCGCATTTAACATTGCACCAGCAGCTCACAAGAGCTGCTGGTGCAACGCCGCCCCCTGCTGACTCGCGGCCTATCGGCCGCCAGCAGGGAGGTGTCAATCAACCTTATCGTATTCGATCGGGTTGATTTCCGGCAATTCCTGTCCGCCTGCTCAGAGCAGGCGGACAGGGTTATGGAGCAGCGGTCTTTAGACCGCTGCTTCATAACTTGTGTTTCTGGTGAGTCTGAAGACTCGCCAGAAACACGGCCCTTCAAGCTCCGTACGGAGCTTGATAAATGGGCCTGAGGGTGTTTTCTAAGAGAGTAAGTATAGATGTTCCATCTATAGATGTTTTAGTGGTGGCTAAATACAGCAAATCAGTGGTGGCTCTGCTTAATAAAGCAAACAGTGGTAACAATATATAAAAACAATATAAAACACAAAAACATGGAGGCAGGGTAACCTCTTATTTTTTAATATTAATATATAATATATCACTATACTGATACTAGCAGTTCTATCAGGAAAGCTGCACACAGACACATTCTCAAGCAGGGAACCTTTCCAGCTGAAAAATTTAAGAATGCAGAAAAGTTCTGATCAATCTTTCCCCTTGCTCTTGGGCAACAAATTACAGGGTCTGTCAATCAGCCCAAACAAGTGTGTTTGATGTGATTTATCTCTACCACCTAGGATAACAAGCAGATACTGCTTCTTAAATTTGTAGTTGCAGACTCCTTCTTGCAAGCCTGAACTTTAAGTTCTTAGAAACTGCAAATGCATCTTGATAACTTTTTCCATAAGTATACATTTTTCAAGCCCTTCAATAGATCACTTTAACTTGCAGTGGAGAACTGGTAAGTTTAGGTCAGAGGACCAGTACAACTCACATTTAGGGGTAAATGTATTATGGTGCATTTACAGCTTTTTAGGCTATGGGAGAGAGCTCACTACAAATTTAAGAAGCAGAAACTGCTTCTTCTGTCTCTTAGTCACATCAGAGGTGGCATGGCAAGATCAATCACTGACACTCAATTGTTTTGATTGCTTGATATGCCCTTCTCTTGCCCAATTGGATGCACTGGGGCTGGGGTCAGCATTGCACAATAAATCTCTTGATAAAACTGGACATTTGTACATTAAAAATGAACATACTATACTGTATAATTATGCCAGGTATCTATATACTGAATATTGATTATGGCCATTTATGCACATTGTATTGTATTGGTAAAAAGATAAAAGACTTGTGGTACTGTGCAAGTATGACTTTAGATAGACAGATAGCTAAATATATATATAGAGAGAAAAAAGCATTTATGTAATGTACCAAATTTGGGCCCTCATGCAGGTGCGCCCATAGGCAGTCATCTAGTCTGCAACTATTGTAACACCGGCTCTGCGGCTAAATATGATGCCGATTAAAGCAAACCTGCTTGAAAATATCCAGTGTTTCTCTTTTGAGCAGAGACCAAAATTGAAGCTGTTTTAGGGTTTTTATCAGCAGTTGAAATTGGATACAAAGGCTAAAGAAGACAGCATATACTAAATTTTGCCATATTGGCTTTTATTGCTACATATGAATGTATGAATTAGAAATATTTGCATTGACTATAATCTACAGTGTGATGAGGAATGCATAACCATAATTAGTTTGGCTGTTCATTGTTATTTCCAATGCTTTGTAATATTATTAATTATCTGTTAATTCATTATCAAAACTTGTAACTAAAGTGAAGTTCTCTATTTTTTTTACAAACATTCAGCAATAGTAAAGAAACTAGATTGACCTCAATATGTTCTCAGCACAATTACATCATATAGTTGTATGTGTAAAAGATATTGATGAAACAAATATCAGTTAACAAAATGGAAAGAAAAGTAAATAATTAAAACATTTCCATAATACTGGCTTTCTCTTGCTCAATATTTCCATTGGCTTTGATTACTAGTGGGTATTTGGCAACACATTATAAAAAATGTGGAGAAAGTCCATAAACTTCAGTTTATAACAGTGACTCATCTGTATTCTGATTTACACCCTGACCTTTTTTTTCAAAGTCTGCAGCTGTGGCCTAATATTCAGCTTGGCTTCTTTGTCCAATTTGCATAGATTTTGTTCAGATTCAATTATTATAGCATATAGTGAGAGAAAATGAAACAGAATAACAATATTCATAGATCAGGGTTCATCAATCTTCTCATCATTTATACCAGTAGTGTCTAAAATGCTACAAGTAGGTTAGAATTCCAGTATTTTCTACTTGCACACAAGCAAATGAATAGAATTAGTGTTTACGACACCTGAAAATAGGTAATAAAATCTGTCTGTTTGGACAATCTAAAAATTAAATTTGAATGGCCTAAATATTTACACTACATACAATGGCTTGTTTCCTTTTTGTAGTATTGTTATCTCACAACCTATTAATGCAAATCTGGAGATTTTTTATAGAAACATATTAAAGAGACATTAAACACTAAATCAAATTTAAAAGCACAGTAATGAGGTTATCCTCTGCCTCCCTCTAGTCATGGGTACTGCAAGCTTTCACTGCATTCCAGTGCTGACCAGTTTGCACATGTGCATAAACTCTCTTTCAGATACCTGTAGTAACAGATAGGTTCCAAAAAGGCCTCCCTATAGTCATGGGTGCTGCTATGTTTAAACCTAGGCTTTACTTTAGTCCAGTTCTGAAATGTTTGCACATGTACAGAAACTCTCCTTCACGTCAGCTCTCCTTCTCCCTCTGGTCCCGGGTGTTGCTATGTTTAAACCTAGCTTTAACTGTATTCCAGTGCTGACATGTTTGCACATGTGCAGCAATTCTCCTCCAGATACCTCCAGTGTAACCTAGGCTACAAAAGAGCTGCTTCCACAATTAGAAGGAGGTGCATGAACTTATTTAGGGCTATTTAGCTTTGTCGCTCAAGCGTAACCTTCACTAGAAGTAAGATTTTTTCACATGCAGAGTAGGGCGATTATTACAAGTTGAAAGTAAATAGTCTGTGCAAGAGCAAAACACAACACATGCTAACCAATGGACTTAGAATATAGTGACCACACTAACGCATTCACATTATTTATTTAAATAAATAATTCTATGTGTTTTCATGTTTGTAATATTCATATTTCATAATATTGTGATCTTAATTGCATAATCGTGTTTTACTTAATAATATTAGGAGTGCACTGTAGCACATGTGTTCTATATTAATATATATCTATAGATATAGATATAAATTAATATTAATATAGAACACATCTGCTACAGTGCAATCACAATATTATAAGTAAAATCACAATCTCAATATTGTGAAATATGAAAATGTAAAAGAACAATTGCAATATTGTGAAATATGAATATTGTGAATGTGCGTTCTCAATATAAGGTAAATATGAATATTGAAATAAAATATAAGGACTGAAAAGATTATTACAATCATGGTTTCAGTTTACATACATATTCTAACATTATACTATACAATACATATACATTAATCAATACCCCAGCTCCAATAGATGTATTATTGATATATTTAATTCCCTATTGTATTGCAAGATCAGGGGTTGAGTTTCTGTTGACACATGTAAATTGTATTGTCATACAGCGCTGTGTAAAGCGATCATTTACAAAAAACCTTTAATGTAGGTGGCGATGCTGCTTTGAATATATCGCCGGTATCATAGTAGCATCGCTACCCAATGAAATGTATGGTAAGTCTCATCTCAGCAATGCTGCTTTTAAACAGTACTTTCGGCCCTTTTTAATATTTCAATGACTTTCTCAACATGGCAATGGATCCATTTTGAATATCTTGCTGCCTCGTGGCACTTTTCGATCATCAGGGCCAAATTGAGGCGCAGGCATTAAGTGAAGGCAACTTCTATACTGTATTATTAAGTTTATAATTCATTGATTTGCATGTGAAAGAAAACAAATATAAGTGAATAATAAATAAAAACTAAAGTCAATCATTTTATTTTTGTTACATGTGAATAAATTTTGTCTATTGTAGTCACATATGATCAGTCAGTAAGTCTGGCTGGCAGAATGGGGAATTTTCCTCTAGGTTAAAATAAATCTATTAATATATTAATGAAAAAATATGCAGTCAAAAATCAGTTTAGATTCACTTATAATTGAAAAATCCATGACAAATTTTAATATATTTTCATTAGTTTGAGCTGCTGACATAGGGCTTGATTCCAATCTTTACAATGTTCAATTTATCAAAGTGTGAGCGGACATGATGCAATGTAGCATATCATGTCCACCGGACATCGATAAATGCCGACAACATACACTGTCATCATTTATCAATGCACAAACAGTTTACCAGAACTGCTTGTGCAATGCTGTCCCCTGCAGATTTGCGGCCAATCTGCCTCTGAGTCTGAAGGCTCGTGCGAAAAAATTGAGTCAAACATAGGTATGATTTTTAACTGCCATGGGCTTCAAGCTCCATTTTTCCACAATGACATCTAAACTAAAGAAAATGACTGTCAATCAAGAAACACCAAACAAAACAACCGTGTAAATTTAAAATGATGGATTCCTGCTCTTTTACCTTACCCTCAAATCCCTACAGCTTCCAATCTGAAACATTGACAACATGACCAACATGAGTGCCTCTTTTTATAGTTGGTTATTAAGGTTAATGGAGTCCAAGGGGCCAATTTAACAAAGTCTGGCGGACATGATACGTATCATGTCTACCAGACATCGGTGAATGTGGACAGCATACACTGTCGGCATTCAGCATTTCACAAGCAGTTCTAGTGAACTGCTTGTGCAATGCCGCCCCTGCAGATTTGCGGCCAATCGGCTGCTAACAGGGAGTTCTAATCAACCCGATCATAGTCTTAAGACAGCTGCTTCTTAAATGCTGCTTCCGGCAAGCCTGGAGACTAGTGTGGAAACAGAGAGATTTGGCCCCATTTGGGGCAAAAGTAATCGGCCCCCATGTGTGTCTTTTTGCAATTGGATAGCGTGACATTTATTTTTGTATATTTTTTTGTCTTTTAATGAAAGGTATACATTGGTATTGATATCTATATTGATATTGCAACTGTCAATATATTGCAGATATGTTTTTTTCATGTTTTTACATTTATATATACATGATGGAGTATCCAGTATCATTTATTATTTGATGTGAATCTATCATCATCAAAAAGGGCCTTTGTAGGTGTTGGCATAGGTTGTTCTACCTTATGTTCAAAGTCCGAATTTGCACAGATCCTTGGCCCATATATGTGTTAATGATCTGAGAGTGATGCATAGCTATCAACTTCTTTTGGCTGTTGAACTCATTGGCCCCTATTTAAGAAAGTCTGGCGGACCTGATCCGATAGTGCGGATCAGGTCCGGCAGACCTCGCTGAATACGGCGAACAATACGCTTGCCGTATTCAGCATTGCACCAACAGCTCTTGTCCGCCCCCTGCAGACTCACGGCCAATGGGCCGCCAGCAGGGGGTGTCAATCAACCCGATCGTACTCGATCGGGTTGATTTCCGGCGATGTCTGTCCGCCTGCTAAGAGCTTGATAGATAGGCCCCATTGTGTCTAATTTCTGGTTAATATTTAGTCAATAACTAATCAAATCATGTTCATAAAGATTAGAATTGACACCTTAAGTTTTTTTTTATACAATCATGTTATAAAAGTTTTAAAATCAGCATTTTGTTCTCTTTTGGAAATATGTAGGCTGCCAGTTCAAACTTACATTTTACATTTTTGTCATTCTAGCCATTGCAATTACAAGTTCTAAGTGAGCTTAGAAAGTGGTAAAAAAAATCGGAACAATAGACACAAGTATTATTATTATTATTATTATTATTATTATCATCAGTTATTTGTAGATACTGCAGTGCTATAAACATAGGTATAATATGCAAAGGTAGCATTTATAGGAGACAAACAGTCAAGCCCCCTGTAAATGCAAAAAGTTGCCTGAGGAAATGGCGTATGAGCCAAGAAACGCTTTGCATTTACAGGGGGCTTGACTGTATGCCCCTTGTTCACTCCTTTGTACATGTATTTTAATTTGTTTTTAATAAATAGTATTTTTTAATTTGTAAAAATACTCTTGTGAGTGATTTTACCTGCCTGCACCTGCTTAGAGTGGAACCTAACACACAGACATCTGCCACTTTTGGATATTGCATCCACACCTTACCATAATATGCCAGCTTGCTACTACTAGCACATAAGTGTGCTCCTCTAACATGTGAGTACCCAATCTTCCTTTGTGCTAAGTCAAACACCATATCCTTTGTGATCTGCACAATTTGGTGCTTTTCCTGTGTTTTATCTTTCTACTACAGTTTATGACTGATATCCTCGGTGAGTGAGCTGCCACACCTGATAAAATCTGCAGCCTGTCCCTACAAGCACATAGGTGTGCTCCAGAGCCTTGTGAGTACCCATTTGGCTTTTTTCTGTGGCTTTGTGCTTATTTGATGATTCTACACATGAGGCGCCCCTTTGTTTTGTCTTTTATATAGTATCTCTGGACCATTGTTGGTGAGGAGGACGCTGCCATCGTTGGGAAGAAAGATACACTTCTTAATATGAAATTTAACTTTCCTTTAATATGCCAAATTGCTGGCAATTCTAATTGTATTTATATTCTCATATATCATTGAGGTTATTACTAGCTATTTATTAGCGCTCACCCTTTTGTTGTGTAGAGTCTAACTATAAACCTATTGATGATTCCCAAGGCTCCCTGCTTTGGTAACAGGGGCTAACGTCAGATATCAGGAGTTCTTATAGGTACCCTAAACATAAAATAAAATGTTGATGACATATGGAAATTATTACAGACACCTAAACTAAACAGTGAAGCCAACTTTACTCATTTTAAATGCGACTTAATAATATATATTGAAAAAATGTAATGTGCTTAGTAAAATAAGAAAAACTGAATATAACATTCTATCTACTGCAAAGTCATAACACATTCACTGTTCTTTTAAAGTGTTTTGTTTAAAATGTATTCAAACAATCAACAAAATCATACCATTGTAATTTTCTTGTATGTATAATCTTAAACAATTTGAACCCCATGAAATTGGATAGACTATTTTCTTCAATAAAAGAAAATAGTCAAATTTTAGCAAACATATCAATTTAGTTGAGTAAATAATCCTGTGAAGATGACCTCTTTATAGAGATATTTTACAAAAGTCAGATATTGTTTGAATTTATTTTTTGCTGGTCTCAACCTTTTGCTCAAAACATTCTTAGTTACATTTTGTATATCTACAGGAAAAAAGTTTAGTAGGGGTGCTGTTTCCATAACAACAAATATGCCTTGAAAAAAGCACTGTGCTTACAAGTAACTGTTCTTCACAGCAGGTAAAAGCAGTTATTCAAAATTACAAGCAGCATGACACAGAAAAATATATTAACTGAATGGGTGTAGAGAATTCTACTCCATATTCAATGTGTGTAAATCATAAATATGTGCCAATCTAGACTTGTGTTCAATAGATACATTCTGTATATTAAATTTAAGTCAGCACCAAAAAATTGGAAATAATTTATTTCTTAGCACTTTTTCAAGGCATTAAATATACAGCTGAAGTTTGTAGCAGAATTAGTATAATCCTTTAGAAATTTACCATAATGTATATTAATTTAATCATTTATTTTAGAAGGGTTTACATTATTTAAATTGATCATGTTATGATATTTTTGTAAACACTTTTCTATTGCAGTCCTCTATGCATACATCCATTTGACTATGATACAAGACTGACAATGAACTTAGTACCTAATCCATGTGACAAATCAGACTGTGACACATTTATATCCTGATAATTCAGTTGCACAATAATATAAAAAGAATTTCTAACTGCTGATGTTTTAACCTCATAGGGTAGAAAGCTAAATAATGCATTTTTTAATAATTAACATGAATTTTAAAAGATTGTTTCACACAGCAGAATGTAAAACTTAAAGGGACACTGAACCCAAAATTTTTCTTTTGTGATTCAGATAGAGCATGACATTTTAAGCAACTAATTTACTCCTATTATCAAATTTTCTTCATTCTCTTGGTATCTTTATTTGAAATGAAAGAATGTAAGTTTAGATGCCGGCCCATTTTTGGTGAACAACCTGGGATGTCCTTGCTGATTGGTGGATAAATTCATCCACCAATAAAAAAGAGCTGTCCAGAGTTCTGAACCAAAAAAAAAAAAAGCTTAGATGCCTTCTTTTTCAAATAAAGATAGCAAGAGAATGAAGAAAAAATGATAATAGGAGTAAATAAGAAAGTTGCTTAAAATTGCATGCTCTAATTGAATCAAGAAAGAAAAAAATTGGGTTCAGTGTCCCGTTAATGGTCTATTAAGAAACCGTGTTAAAGGAACATAAGAGTCAAAATTAAACTGTCATAGTTCAGATAAAGCAATTTTAAGACACTTTTCAATTTACTTTTATTAATAAATGTACTTTTTGTTTTGGTATCCTAGGTAGGCTTAGGAGCAGCAGTGATCTACTGGGTGTAGCTGGAAGTAGGAGCTAGCTGGTTATAGGTGCTTACACCCATATCTATTCTCTCATTGTCTTATCAAGTGCGTTTAGATGGGACCCAGTAGTTTGCTGCTCTTCAGGTGTTAAAGGGATACTGAACCCAAATTTTTTCTTTCATGATTCAGATAGAGCATGCAATTTTAGGCAACTTTCTACTTTACTTATATTGTCAATTTTTATTCATTCTCTTGATATCTTTATTTGAAAAAGAAGGCATCTAAGCTAAGGAGCCAGCAAATTTGTGGTTCAGAACCATGGACAGCATTTGTTTATTGGTGCTGTCCAATCAGCAAGGACAACCCAGGTTGTTCACCTAAAATGGGCCAGCATCTAAACTTAAATTCTTGCTTTTCAAACAAACATACCAAGAGAATGAAGAATATAATAGGAGTAAATTAGGAGAAATTAGTAAATTAGGAAGTTGCTTAAAATTGCATGCTCTATCTGAATCACGAAAGAAAAAAATTTGGGTTCAGTGTCCCTTTAAGCACATGCTTTATATCAGTGATGTGCAGTCACTAGAGGCAGGTGAGGCAGTGTTTCACCTCTCATATGGGCAAAAATAAATATTTTTTTATTGGCTTTAAAAAAATAAAAAAATTGCTATTTTTTTCCCCAGCATTTTTTTTTTCACAGCTACATGTTGTGCAATGGAGAGGCACAAGCAGGTCTGCCCACCATTACACAACATGCTGCGCCATCTACTGGATGAAAGTGGTTAAGATCATTGCATGGCCCATTATCTGCTTATTTGAGGCAGTCCCATTTGGGCTGACCCAATCCAGTGAGAGGCATTAGTAAGTGGAATTTAGGGTTGGGGCTGGATGTTAAATCATATAAAACAAAACAAAAACAGAAAAAAACAACTTTCATTTAGTTTGTTGCTGTCCTGTGAAGCTGACAGCTTTGCTAAAGTGAAAAAGAGAGTTCTTTTCTTCCCCTCTAAGTGCAGTGGAATGTTCCACTGTCACTTTCTGAATCCTTACAGAGCAGGAAAGGGAGAGAGGCAGAGAGAGCAGTGTTTCAGCCACATTTTATTGTAGTAAGTGCTGCAGACTTTACTGAAATGGATTCTGTTAGTGAAAATGATAATTTAATGAATGTGGTTTAGTGTTTTTGTTGAATTGTGTTCAGATACAGCTCATTAACAGGGGGACAGTAAGTGAGCATACCCCAATACTTACAGGAAGTCAAAGGGTCAATTCAAATTTAAATCCATAATTTAAAACCCAGAGTTTGAAGTTAAGTGTGCAGTGTCCACATTATTTAAATTAAAGTTTTTGACATTGAATATTGCTAAGCCTCCCTTTTTCATGGTTATTTGATTTAATTAGGTACAAACTCCATATATGTTATGTCTGTTCAGTCAGAGGATGCAGTATCTATTTTTATTTTTCTCTGTGTCTCCATTTATTTAAAGACTGCTGTTAACTTGTAATTCACAAATCAATTGAAAGTTATTGCATTGTGTTTTTAATATGTGCTGCTTTTATACAAGTTTATATTAATAAAAAGGCGATAATGAGTCATTTAAAAAATATATGTAATTATTGCAGTTAAATGTTTTTAGAAATAATGCCACTGTAAAGTAACTGGTTAAACACATAGTCAAAGGGAGACATTTAAAATTAAACTTTCATGATTGAGGTAGAGCATGCTATTTTAATAGACTTTTCTAGTTATTTATATTTTGAGAATTAGCATCAACTGTTACTGGCCCCATGTCAGCAAATCAAATTAGTTTTTGAAAGGAACATGAAAGTCATAATTACATTTCCATCATTCAGATAGAAATTGCACAAAAAAAAAACTTTCTATTTTACTTTTATTATTATGTACTTCATTCTTTTGGTGTCCTTTGTTGAAGAGCATACCTAAGTGGGATGTGCACATGCATATGAACACCATATTGTAGCAGCTGTGTTGGCAGCATTGATAACTTTGTGTAAAACTTGTATGGTAAATTATTTCTATTTTTACAATACAGTAGTGAGTAGAGAAAAGATTGTGTATCATTCTAATTGCTTAGTAACTGGCACTGTGCCACAGAATTGTGTGAGTGTGTATGTGAGCAGAGTGTGTGTGGGTGTCAGTGAGCAGAGTATGTGTGCTTTATTCTCCAGGTAATCAATACATTTCCGATGAGCTAGTGCTTTAGTGCAGTGTTTCTCAACAATGGTCCTCAAGTACCCCCAACAGGCCAGGTTTTCATTATAGCCAAATCAGTGCACAGGTGAAGTAATCAGCTGATCAGTAACTCAGTGGTTACTAACTTGCTCTCACCCATCACCTGATTATGTCACCTGTGCACTGGTTCAGCTATCATTTAAACCTGCCCTGTTGGGGGTACTTGCGGCCCTCTGTACATGTGTTTCTCCGGCGTATCATATCTAGTGCCTCACCAGCCTCTGACCTCACTGCACATCACTGCTTTATATTCAAGCAACAGTGAAATAATAAAAGTATCTAACATATAAGACAAATGCACATTTATATGTATCCATAGTTTAAGTGCAAACAGGCATGTTAAATGTCATGGAATTGCTTATTGAATTTAGCTGTTTAGCAGTTACTGCACATCTTGAAGTAAATCAGTTCAGATATTAAGGTATGACATTTGTACACTTTTTACTGAGGACAGAAATAGGGAAAAGTATACTGTACCGAACTTTCTGAAATTCACCATAAAGAAGGATCTCATAGCAGCTTTATTCTTTTTATTTGATGAAAAACCGAGAAGTAGGTCTGTAAATATAAATTTCAAACTTTTCCTTTTTTGAATGTTGCATATGACGGTGGGTATAAAAAACCAGCCAAACTTAAAGGTTGATCACAATCTATCAATTAATAATTATCAGTATGTTAGAAACTACCAATGAGCAATTTTCATTGTTTTTCACTTTTTTTATTCTCATTTCAGGGAAAAAAATGATTCAACACTTCTACAGTTGTCAGACCTGCTCTTCTGATCACAATCTAAATTCTCAGTACTTAAAAACATATTTTATTTTCAAATGCTACAGATAAGATGACTACATTAATCCAGATAACACTTTTCAAGTTATTACTGAGTACCCCAAAAGGTTTTAGAATGGAACATTGGTTTTGCTCATAGACAAAACACATTGCAATTAGCCCTGTAATATTGGATGAAATTAGAAGCAACATTGCTAAGCAGAAACCTGAGTTACCTGCTCAACCAATTAATGTTAATAAATTAGTAATAAGCACTTTTACACCAATTATACTAATAGCCCAACAAACACACATGCCAACTAAACTGATAATACTTCTTTTCAAATCCTTTACCGAGGCATACATACATATATTTATGGTTTTGGAGCTTAACAGGTTAAGAGCACACATGTCCCCTATTTGCATTACTGCATAGTATTTAAAAGGATCAATCAACATATATGCCCATCAACCTGTGATGTATTTGCTAAACCCACAACAATCACCATTCTCTATGGCATTAATTCTAGTGTTTAACAGATATTAAATGAACACCTGACTGCTTCTTCCAGAAAGCTTAAAGGGACATTACACACTTTGAGATGGTAATATAAAATGATAAATCATATTTTTTTTAAAAAAACTCTGCAATATACTTTTATTATTTGCTTTGTCCCAATTTCCAGTAATTATATTCTGAAATTGTGAGCTTTTCCCTTCCTGTTAGAAATGGAAGTGCAGAACACTGATCTATTCCACACAGCTATTGGCTGCACACTCTAGTGACCTATTCATAACTGTCCCTAATTGGCCACAGCAGAGAAGGTAAACTAAGTTACAACATGGCAGCTCCCATTGTTTTATAGACAATAAAACAAACTTATTTTGTCAATATTTAAAAAGTTAATAAAACCTTAAAAAATACATCTACTTTTTATTCTCAGACTAATTTTTTATTTGAATGCTTCATTCTATCTAGCATTTGTTTAGTGTTTAATGTCCCTTTAAGATAGGCCATTTTTAGATCTTCCAGCAGCACAATGATCCAAAACATACATCAAAATCAACACAAAAAAACTTTACTGATCACAAAATCAAGGTCCCACCATGGCCATCCCAGTACCCTGACTTGAATCCCATAGAAAACCTGTGGGGTGAAGTGAAGAGGAGAGTCCCCTAGGGTTGACCTCGAAATTTAAAGCATTTGGAGAGATTCTGTATGGAGGAATCGTCTCAGATCCCTTGCCATGTATTCTCCAACCTCATCAGGTGTTATAGAAGAATCAGAGCTTTTATCTTACCAAAGTGAGGTAGCACAGAAGTATTGACTGCCAATAATTGTGGCAAACATATATTTAACAACGTTTTTTTAAAAAAAACACCTGTGTTGTGTTTGTAATTGTTTGATATCCAAGTTATTTTTGTGTATTTTTAAACAAAAGATCAAAGGGTTAAAAAAAGGACAATTTTTCTCAGCCTTCTTTGCTCATATTTACCAAGGGTGCCAATATTAGTGGAGTGCACTGTACAGGTATAGGTACAGTATATACAGATATATTTAGGAATATGTATTTACAATAAAAAATATATATTATCCGGTATGTGATGAACATTGGAATGTTAAATATACAGTAAGACACATAAATGCATATGTTCACATACACACACACACACACACACATATATATATATATACACACACACACACACATATATATATATATATACACACACACACATACCATTGTAATCAAAATTATTCAACCCCCATTGCAAATCAGGTTTATTGTCAAAGTTTACAGACTTTCAGCTGCTTGCAATGAACGAATAAAACAAAAGCAATGGAAATAGCTCAACACAATGAAAATGCAACTTTTAATTAATGATTCAACCCCCTGAATAGAATCCCTCACAACAGCACAAATATACAAAACAGGTGTAGTCTCAAGCAGGTGTCGTGATCAAGGGCTTCATTAGTTGCGCCAGGTGTGCTTGAGCTACAACACATGAAATACCTGAAATACCTGAACTGGCTAAGGGTTTGTTGACTGCATGTTAAAAATATAGCTAAGTCAAAATAATGGTCCAAAAAGATAAGAGAAGAGATCATCGCCCTTCACAAACAAGGAACAAGATACAAAAAGATTTTGAAAGGCACTGAATGTTCCTAGAGACACCATAGTTCGCAAGTTCAAAGTTAAAGGAACAGTGGTTACACTACCAAGACGGGGCAGAAAAGGAAGCTAACAATGGCTGCAACCAGATTTCTGAGAAGGCAGGTTAAAGGGACAGTAAACACCAGAATTGTTGTTGTTTAAAAAGGAAGATAATCCCTTTATTACCAATTCCCCAATTTTGCATAACCAGCACAGTTATAATAATATACTTTTTACCTCTGTGATTACCTTGTATCTATGCCTCTGCAAACTGCCCCCTTATTCCAGTTCTTTTGACAGACTTGCATATTTAGCCAATCAGTGCTGACTCCTTGGAGCTTCACCTGCCTGAGCTCAATGTTATCTATATAAAACACATGAACTAACGCCCTCTAGTGTTGAAAAACTGTCAAAATGCTTTCAGATTAGAGGCAGTATTCAAGGTCTAAGAAATTAGCACATGAACCTCCTAGATTTAGCTTTCAATAAGGAATACCAAGAGAACAAAGCAAAATTGGTAATAAAAGCAAATTGGAAAGTTTAAAATTACATGCCATATTTAAATCATGAAAAAAAATGTTTTTACTTTACTGTCCCTTTAAGAAAAACCCTTGAGTGACTGCAAAAGATCCATAGCAAGGCTTGGTGGCAACAGGCACTGAGGTTTCAGTTTGCACAGTAAGGCACATACCAAACACAGAAGGTTTCCATGCCAGGACTCCAAGACGTACACCACTGCTGACCCGAAAGCACAAGAAAGAATCAACTCCATTATACTCAAAATAATATAAATAAGATTCAGAAGTTTTGGGATTCTTTTCTGTGGAGACATGAAACAAAACTGGAACTTTTCGGCCCGATGAATCAGTGGTATGTCTGGAGGAAGAAGACTGAAGCATACGCTGAAAACAACACTCTATCTACAGTTAAGCATAGTGGTGGATCGGTGATGCTCTGAGGCTGCTTTGTATCTTCTGGTACTGGAAACCTGCAGTGTACGGAAGGCAAGATGGATTCATTGAAATATCAGGAAATCCTATGAGAAAATGTCATGCCATCTGTGAGGAAGCTGAAGCTTTGGTGTCATTGGACCTTCCAACAATGATCCAAAGCATACCTCAAATTCCACCAAGGCTTTGTTGCTGAAGACGCCCTGGAAGATTCTACAGTGGCCATCACAGTCACCTGACTTGAACCCCATAGAAAATCTCTGGTGGGATTAGACGAAGGCGATTGCAGCACTCAAACCCAAGAATATTACTGAACTGGAGTCCATTGCTCATAAGGGATTGGGCTAAAATTCCTCAGGAACGCTGCCAGAAGTTATTGTCTGGCTATGCATCTCATTTGCAGCAGGTCATAACAGAAAAACGGTGCTCTACTAAGTACCAAAGATGCTTGCCATGAAGGGGTTGAATAATTTTGAGACTGCAGAATTCATTAAAAGTTGTGTTTTCAGTTGAATTTGGGAAACCACTTGAAGCATTTATTGTGTTGATCTATTTCAATTGCTTTTGTTTGATTTGTTCATTGCAAACAGCTGAAAGTCTGTAAATTTTGACATTAAACCTGATTTGCAATGGGGGGGGGGTTAGAATAATTTTGATTACAACTATATATGTATATATATATATATATATATATATATATATATATATATAAATAATTTTTATCAGATAGTGTTTATATGAGTGTAACTATAATTTACAATGTTGTGCTTAGTGCAACTTTTTTTAATACACTACCCTTTACGTGAGGGTTTCAGTCACACTAACCTGATGAGCGGTAAATGCAATTGCGCTCTCTCGATCACATTTACTTTCAAATTGTAATATGCATTTTTTTTAAATAATGTGGGGGGTTTTAATAATCAGATCAAATTAACTTTTAAATTGTTTTTTTTTTTTTATTGTTTGTTATGCCAATCTAAACTGCAATCAGGTTAACAGCTCTTTTTATTAGTTTAAAGATAAACAAATGTGTACTGAAAATTATTTACACAGCAAATTTGTTTTTGCATGGTTTATACAGTATATATACAGTAAATGTTCAAAATATGCAAAAAGACTTTCAGCTAAGGTAGCATGATTGTTTATGTGCATGGTACTATAAAGTACTGGTTTTAAAATGTCTTATAGAGGTATACATCTAATTTTATTGATTTAGATCAAATTAACTTTTATATTGACTTTGTTTACGTCAGTTTACATTTTCAAAGAGATTCACAGCTCTTTTTATGGATGGTTAAAAAAAATGTTCATTAAAAATTACTTACACATAAATTTTTCTTGTAATGATGTATATCCCTGTATGTACTGTCATTAAAACAACTTAAGGACTTTCACATGTCAAAAAAGGAAAAATTAAACAAAATAAAAAATGATGTTTAGTCATGTGTAAAAAACAATGTTCAAAATGTGCATAAAGACTGGAGCGAATATAACAATTGTTTATGTGCATGGTTTATATATAAAAATTCTGGTTTTAAGAAACCTTAAAGAAGGGGACCTGATAACCAACTTCTTCAAACTTCATTGTATATTTTAGCTAAATATATAAATCCTTACCTGTTACATATATAACTGAAGACCAAAAAGTTTGTGGGCAGGGGCTGGGTGGTCTGAGAGTGGAGTCTGGGTAGCCCAAAAACATAGGCAAGGTAATCGATGGATGGGCATTTGTAGTTCATAAGATTAGGCAAAATCATAACATTTTGGGCAACTGTAGAAGGGTTTTGACAGTTCTGAATTTGTTAAGATAAAATTGAGACAAAGGGGCCGATTTATCAAAGCTTCAACTGTTAATGTGCTGGAAGTCTGCGTAAAATTATATGCCAAGTTGATCTGCCATAGTTAATACAGCATCAATGTTGAAATGTTCGACATAATATATGCTCCCGCGAGATCAATCCGATGCAAATCGTTGCATGTGTTATTCGAGGGTAATACTGATCATCCTCCTGCACATTCGACTCTATTCGAGTGTATTACTGATGATCCGCCTTCACATTCTACTCTATTTGACCCTCTCACCAATTTATCAAACATTCAACACATAATTGGTCTATATCCTTTGAGTGAAATGGACGTACTCTTTTCACTAGTAGATGCTGTCAAACATATAGGGATGAAAGAGATATTACATAATATATTTAGATTACCAAAGAGTATAACTTAATTTGTTAATAATTTTTTTTTTGCGTCATGTTTAACGCATGGAACAACTACTCCATAGTTGAAAGAACTCTCCCAACATTTCTGTTCCCTCTTCCACGCAATACTCCAACTTCTAATAACCACCAAATAAGTCAATTATCAACCATGTTTTATTGGGACATGCATAAACACATGATTAATTAAATAAACAAATCAAAAGTTAACATACATTTTCTACTCTCTATAACGAATTGAATTGTTCAAAACTGGTGGAATTGGTGTCACAGTGAGATAAATATGACGCAGGGAATATGAATAAGGCAAAATAGTGACCTTCGACGACGCAAAAAACAGTGTTATAAGGATATCAAATCAATTGTCTTAAATTGTAAGTATGAGAACCAATACGAGAGCATTTGACCCATAAAACGCCCAGTTCTATAAATAGCAATCGTGCTATAGGTTGGTTTATGGGCGTATATCAATGTAGTACTCCTATTGGGCAAAAATTTGGCAATAATGGGTTTAAAAGCCCGGAGCTCCTAGCACTCGGTTTGTCTAACTCGTGTTATGAACAACCACATTGAAAAATGCAAGTGAAAGCGGCCGAAAAGTGTTTGTGTTTTTTAACACAAATTATTTGGATCACTGCTCTAGCTACCCCTGGCACCTGAAGCCGACGATTCCAGTTATCGGCAAGGAATACAAGGGGGTGGTTGTTACAGTGTTTCCAATTTGTTATTATAGAGTATAGGTGAAGGGTAGCTATTATTTTGTTTTGGGCTATAGGTTGTGTACCTTTCCCATTCTTTTTAAACTAATAATTTTAAAGTTTGGAATTTTAAACTTATATTTACCTATACATGGAGCTGATTATTTCAGTCCATATACTTAATTAGTTAGTACGAGTGCTACTTAGCCCCCTTCTTGTCCCTTCTTTTCCCCTTCCCTACTTATGTATAGTTATATCATAAGGGGTAGCACCGATATTTTTTGTTTAATCTATTTAGTTCTAACTATTTACCTTTCACAGTGCCAATATTTCCCCCTTTCTATTGTACCAGTGACCAGTGGGTAAACCACATTCTCCTTTATATTTGAGCACATGATTTATTTAACAATGGCAAACTTTTATTTAGGGGCAGAAATGTTGAAGTGGTCTGAGGATATAAAGAATATAACTGTGGATCTTAAACACAAGAATACTAAAGATAATGAGTATGCTGGGGAATGGTTGAAGTCTCTTAAAAATCTAAAAAAAAAATGAAAAAAAAACAAATAAAGAGACAGTGGAACATTGGCATGTATAATTTTTATACTGACAATAATGTAATGCCCAGGGGCTTACGCCTCAAACTGTTTCCCTCTTTTCAAGACTACAAGCCTGAAATTAAATTAAAATTGGAATGGGCTCTTACCGAATGCTCCTTGAAACTCATGGGGTTCCTCCTAGAACATGAAATAACAGAGGAAATCTCCAAAGCTAGTGGGGAACTTAAAGAACATGAATCAAAAGAGGATTTAAAAAAATCTTATACCAAAATTAAAGGAGACGTATAGAGATTTGCAAAATTTATCTCAGATAAAAAAGAGAGACAAATCGTCAGAGACATAGCCGACTACGTTAATGGAGTAGTGTATATGTGAGACTCCAATAGAACAGCAAGCAGATAAAGATTGCAAAACTACAGATGTAGAAAACTCGACAATGATAATAGACCCAAACCCATTTTAAGAAATAGGATAACACCACACGGAAATAGTGGAAATGTCCCTTTAGGCAGAAAATCCACAGGGAAAGGGGCAAATAAGCCCAGAACCAGTAAACAGGTCCGATTTTACCAAAAACCCCAACACAAAAAGAAATAAATTCTTTAGATCACACAGAATTAAATATAATTAATTTCTCAGACAAGACACTAATACATAGATCTCTGTCCTTAAAAAAGGTTTGTCATTTGTACCTACCCCCACCTTAGACAAATTTGAAGTTTTTAAGAATGTTCATCTTTTGGCTTGTAAAGTACTGCTTAAAAAAATATTTTTCTAAATCTTAATGATTTAATCAGTTTGCTGGAGGAATCTAATGAGGAAAGCTTTGAGACTCATATAAATAATTGGCATTCCATCTTAACCCTTTAAGGACACAGCTTTCAGTTTGCTCAATTGTTTTATGACGGAAAGATTCCGTCATATGTCCTTAAGAGGTTAAAAACCAAATCACATTTTATACCTCCTATTAGCATATCACACAATACTATTACCTTCTTAGACCTGGTATGTCAAGTAATCTTGGCTTTAACTAAAGGTATAGATAATTTATCCCAGGAAGAAAAACAAGCTCTTAAGGCCTTAACTAAATGGACCAATGTCCAAATAAAACCAAATGATAAAGGTGGCAATATTTTCATTTGGCCTACTCATTTGTATATAGATGAGGCCAAAAAATAACTCAATAACTCTAAAATCTACAAAAGTCTCTTTAGTAACCCTACTGAAATATTTCACAAGCAGTACTACAAACTGATAAGTTTGGCCCTTGCGTAAGGTCTTATTGACCAAAAAGAATATACATTCCTAGAAGTGAAGCAACCTAAACGTGCCACTCTTTACTTGCTGTCCAAAATGCATAAAAGCATGTCATGTCCACCGGGGAAACCTATTGTCTCCGGCATAGGATCTCTAACAGAGAAAGCAAGTAAATATGTGGATGCACAATTGTGTTACATAGTTGACTTACTTCCATCCCATACTAAAGACACTATGCACGTATTAAACAAACTAGATAAAATGACACTAAGCTCAAAGTCAATACTTGTGACTTGTGATGTGGAGTCACTTTATACCAGCATTGATAAACAGTGGGGCTGTAAAGCAGTGCCATATTTTCTAGAGAAGAATAACACCTTATTATTTTGTTTTTGATGGTAGATTTTTATATACAAATGTGTGGTACGGCTAAGGGGACTTCATGCTACCCAACATACGCAAATATATACCTGGGCTGGTGGGAAGAAACTATAGTGTTTCATGAAACTCTACACCACTTTACTAAACATACAGTATTTCCCACTGATCCAGTTATATAGATGATATTTTCTTTGTATGGGAAGGCCCAAACGACCTTCTGCAGGATTTTATCAAATTGTTAAATGTTAATCCTTTTGGTCTATTTCTCACTATGACAACTATTGTCCTTAAAATAGAATTCCTAGATCTGATTATTAAAAAAGTTGATAACCTTCTTGAAACAGATACATATAGGAAACCAACAGCTACAAATAACATTTTATGATAGTTATCACCACCCAAATACTATGAAAACTTTACCAGTGGGTGAGTACTTGAGGATACGTAGGAATAGTACTATTTTGGAATCTTTTAACATAACAGCATTGGATCTTAGAAAAAGACTTCTTCAGAGAGGCTACTCTAAGAAGTCTCTTGCCAGAGCATATCACAAAGCTCTGAACAAAGACAGTCTTGAACTTTTAATTCCCAAAAAGGTCACTAATGCTAAACCCCTGAGATTCATATCGACTTCTTCCAGCCACAGTACACAAATTTCCAGTATATTACAGAAACACTGGCATGTCTTACATGCAGATAAACAGCTACAGTCGATAATAACGCTATTTACCTATAGAAGAGGTAATAATCTCAATGATAGGTTAACCACTAGCCATTTTGACAGGAATGCCAAAAAAACACCCTTATATAAGGGATCAATAGCATGTGGTAACTGTAAAGTATAAGAGAAAAAAGTGTTAGATGCGCCTAGTGATCATATAACCAATATGAAATGTAAAGATAATATCACTTATTGGTGTTATAAGTGCCTGATAATCAGTGTTTAATTAGAAAGTATAATTAAATATGTTAAAACATCATGTGAAGTGGTAACTACTCCTTTCAGTGCTCACTATTAATACTGCACCAAATGAGGTACTAGTGTAATCACAGGGTATATTAAAGTGGCGTGGCAACAACAATAAATATACAATGATATCCATAAAACTATTGCAAGCATAACAAACATATAGCCATAGATATAAATATTAATATTATCTTTGGATTATAGGCAATATGTGAGCACCCTAACACATTGATAATAGCACACAGCAATAAGTATAACAAATTGATAGAATTTGTAACACACTTAGCATAGCAGCATAAAATTATCTAAATATAAGTGAGATACGAATGTAATACTTTAATACTTCATAAGTGCAATAATAAATGGGAATTTGATATTATTATCATCCACATTACAATTTAAAACATAGGATGTTTAATAAGAAAGAAATGTATGAATAATGTTAATATACATGGTAATGTCATATTTTTCTTCCTTGTAGTAATGACACCTAAATAGCACTCATTTCAGTATCTCTTGCTATGAAAGATTAATGTATAATGCAATATATCATATGCAGGGTTTACGGAAATTTTAACATTGGAACCATATGCAATGCTGTGGCAAGAAACATTGTTAGTGTGTTTGATTACCTGTGATGATGTTTACACATCACATCATATGCTTAGTATAAAAACTATCATATGTAGAATGGCAGGTATAAATAAGACACATAAACTGTCAATCACTCAATATACCAAAGCATTGGGACCATGCAATGACCTCTTGTATTTGTATCTGTATGAATATTCTATAAGTCTTAAGGTGATAAATAAATAAATCCATGCAAATGTTTGAATATTTAGATAAGCTTGAATTGTCTTCTCCTCATTTATTATTAAGAAGAAGTGGAAAACTAAGGAATTCATGCTTTCAACCATACACAGTAACGCAGACATACATAGTTATAATGCATATACTGTTAGTATTGATGGATATGTTTTATCCTCGAATGATCCAAAATTAAAGGGGCGGTCTACACCAGAATTGTTATTGTTTAAAAAGATATATAATCCCTTTATTTACCATTCCCCAGTTTTGTATAACCAACACAGTTATATTAATACACTTTTTATCTATGTGATTATCTTGTATCTAAGCCTCTACAAACTGTCCCCTTATTTCACTTCTTTTGACAGACTTTCATTTTAGCCAATCAGTGCTGGCTCCTAGGTAACTCCACGTGCATGATCATAGTGTTATCTATATGAGACCCATGAACTAACACCCTCTAGTGGTGAAAAACTGACAACATTTATTCAGATAAGAGGCTGTCTTCAAGGTCTAAGAAATTAGCACATGAACCTCCTAGATTTAACTTTCATCTAAGAATACCAAGAGAACAAAGCAACATTGTTGATAAAAATAAATTGTAAAGTTGTTTAAAATTAACTGCCCTATCTGAATTATGAAAGTTTATTTTGGACTAGACTGTCCCTTTAATGTATTTCCTTTAGTGATAATGACCCATTGAATATAAGGGTATTTGTCCTAACTTGTGTTACCAGTATCTCTCCCATAGTACAGACAACTAAGCATATACTGGTCTATGGGTCATAGATACAATATACACAATTTTCATGGTACACTAGTATTCAAATGCATGTCAAATGTTTTGATTAGCAGTGCGGTTTAGCTCGTAATTCAGCCAATATCTCTATCGGTCATATATTTCAATCATCGCATAACACTAACAGTTAAGTTCACGCCCCTAATGTGAGAATTCTTACCGTCTACATAGGATGAGTTGGGGGCGTGTACGTTAGTTCAGTGCGGATTGGCTCATGTTAGAGAGATGTATGAGAAGCAATACGAGAGCATTTGACCCATAAAATGCCCAGTTCCATATTATAGCAATCGTGCTATAGGTTGGTTTATGGGCGTATATCAATGTAGTACTCCTATTGGGCCAACATTTGGCAATAATGGGTTTAAAAGCCCGGAGCTCCCAGCACTCGGTTTGTCTAACTCGTGTTATTAACAACCACATTGAAAAAGGCTTGTGAAAGTGTCTGAAAAGCGTTTGTGTTTTAACACCAATTATTTGGATCACTGCTCTAGCTACCCCTGGCACCTGAAGCCGACAATTCCAGGATAATCCTGTGGTTACTGATCATAGCATAGCTACTTTTGAACAACTTGTTCTTTTGGATGTACATAAATTGCAGTCTAAAGTTACTCAACAGAAGCATAAGGTTAAACCTGGTTTTGTCAACTTCACAGCAGCTGACCATCTAGCCCTGAAATCACTTAAATCTAATGATAAGGTGATTTTAAAGCAAGCTGATAAGGGCGGTGCAACTGTGGTCTTGAACAAAACTGACTATAGGTCTGAGATTTATCATCAGTTAAGTGCTGGGAATGTATATAAGAAAATTGCTGTTAATCCTTTATCCAAGATCACTAAAGAGATATCTGTCACTGTTAAAATTGCACTTAACAATGGCATCATTGATGATAAAACTGCTAAATATCTTATTGTTAAAGATCCTATTTCGCCAGTACTATATGTACTGCCTAAAATTCATAAGTCCTTGACTGCTCCACCTGGGCGGCCGATTGTGGCTGGAACTAACTCTGTGTTCTCTGGGATATCCATCTTTTTGGATAAACTTTTGAGACCCCTGGTGGAGCAGTCAAGTACTTTCATCAAGGATACTAATGATTTTTTGGTCAAATTGAACCACTTGCAACTCCAGACTGATAAATTTATTCTTTTCAGTCTGGATGTGGCAAGTTTGTATACCTCAATCACCCATGAGAGCGGGCTGGGAGCTGTCAAACATGCGCTTTTTACTTCTGGTTTATATTCCAGTACACAAATTTGGTTTATTCTGCAACTGCTAGAGATTATACTCTTTAATAATTATTTTTTATTTGAAGACTTTTTTTTTTTTTTTTTTTTTTTTAAATATTTTTATTGAGGTGAAAGATAAAGTAGTACATAGTAACCACATACATAGGCCTCCAGCCAGTGGGGGCGGTTTAGAGAAGTAGACATCACTGTTTATACATAGAGCATTACAACAATAATAGAAGGCATGCAAACATTTCAGACAATAAGAAACTAATAACCATAAGCAATTCCAAGAAATGTAATGTAATCTAGGTGGTTAATGAACCTGTGAATCAACCTCAGATTTTAAAGTTTTTGGTATATAGGACCCCTTTTTAGGTCCTCACATCTGTTTCTTCTTATTAAATTCAATAACATATAGGGTCAAATATAAGCCCTTGTTGCTATAATGATACAAAGATAAGTGAATAGAGTATGGGGGGAGGGATTATTATATAGGGCCCTTTTTGGGTCCTCCAGACTATAAACATATACCTATATCACAGAAAGGTTTATCAACCATAACTATGATGGACTCTTATGTATTTTTTTAGGGGGTCTTCGATGGGATCTGTGTCCCTTAGCTTAATGAATAAGCTCCAAAAAGGGGGGGGGCGGAGCCAAGTAATATAGAATATGAGCAAAATAAAATAAACTGATGTCATCAGCCGTATCCGGGCATGACCTAAAATCTGGTATATAATTCTTGCAACATAGAATTTGCAATTGAAGCTGCAGCTGCAGCTCAAGCATCTATTTAGGAAATTGTACAATATTGCAGTCTCTAACATAACTCAGGGGACAGGAGAGTAGCATTAAACAATTAATTTGTTTTTAAACCGATAATATACTATATCTATAAACTCAGATGAAGGGAGCAATAGGAATAAAAAAAAAAAAAAAAAAAAGAACAGTAACATTTTATGGATTCAGAAAGTGTTATGCATACATATTAAACAGTTATATCAAAGGTAAGCAATATTATAGCCAAACTACAGTTAATAAAACCATTCTACATTGATAAGTTGACAAGCCTGTCCTAACTCTATTGGTGCTTCGAATCTAGTCAATATTGGACCACTTTGCAAAGTAAAATGTACATCAGGCCAGTGTAAAATAATTTTTTCCCTGCAGGGCTATAACTTAACTAGCCTGATCATCATAGGTAAGTAGCTCTAAAACTTCATATATATTGAAATATGCCCATGATACAAAAGCCAGCTATATATGGTGGCAAGTAAACATTATAAGATAGCGTGGAAGAAATAATATGGCTTTCCCCACTGGGGAAGCATATAACTATGTTATTACATAGATAAAGAAGATTACCTCAATATTGCCGTAGCGTATCTTAAGTGAGTGGTCTAGGAGACTTCAATGTAGTTGTGCAAGTAGGATACCTCAGATCCCGACTATATCAATACCTGTCATTACCCTACCAGGCCACCCCGGCCGCAGGCGACCCAGCAAGAAGGTTATGCAAGCATTGAAATATTTCAAACCTAGCTCCACTGGCATTATGCTATAGCTCAAACTTTTAGTTACACCCCTGTGGAACCACAGTATTTTTCTTTTAGTATTAACTAATGGGCGTCTGGGGCGTATAGAAAGAGATGCCTACTCTACGTTCAGGGTTTAAAGTAAAACATGGGAGCTATCTAGACTAACTTCACTCCTGCAGGAAACTATGGCCCTTAAGGTGTACCTTATATAACAGAAAACTTTTAAGTAATTATATAAACGTCATATACATAAACATTAAACAAGTAACTGCTGATTGCAAAGTCTTGTAGATAGGCAGATCAGGCCGGCAAGCCATCATATATTCCAGGACCAGAACATAAGTGCGTTAACAGACTGCCACTAATATATTTAAATACAAACAAGTCTTTATCCGATGCCAAGCTTGTATTGTCTCTCTGGAACTGCTGACAATGTCTTACACTGTTTATCGTAGCGGGTGCGATCAATCTGCATCCTAGCAAAGACATCTTCCTGGTTAGCTGAAAAAGGATCAGAGTCACATAAAACACCACCAAGCCGTTTCTGTATTGTATTTTCCTTTACGGGACTATCCGCCATATCGTTTGAGTTATTTGTGAAAGCAGGGTTAATAAGTGGCAGGGAGTCCCCAGTCGCTTTCCATATAGCGCAATCTATCTGATCGCTGACTCTAACCATTTTGTCCCTGAGATCACTGTGGTATCCATGTGTATCGGTCCACTGCGCTCGATATAGGTTCCAAGTCTCATGGTCCTTTATTTCGTTAGGGAGGACAGAAGTCTGTCTCTGGAGCTTTGGAAAATAGCAATCCCTTTCAGATCCTGGCTCGTGGCCTATTTGGGTATAATTGGTGTCGTAGTCCATCCCAGATGAAATGAATGCAGACTGTAACGACCCAATAATGGCAGCTTGGAAAGTTTCAAGCAGTGTACTGACCTCTGTTACGACATAGTTAGCCGACTCCATTACGTTCAGTGCTAACAGCGAGTCCATCGCTATAAGAGCAAGTATCCGGTTTATGTGTCCCTGAGAGTGTTATTTTCAATGCACATGTATAATCGGTCTAAATCCAAATTAGTCTCTGCGTCAAGGATTTTACATGTGGGCGGAAAAATGGCCGCCCCTGAATTGTCTGAGCTTTAGACGGCCCGTAGAACAGTAATTATCTCCTTCTTTTAGCTCATATCCAAGGTTCCAGTTATGCCTGTCAGTTTCATAAGAGCCAAATGCGTCTTTCATACCAGTTTAAACTGTGCTGAATGGCCGAATAAGTAAAATTATAAGCTATCACAGCGGAGCTGAAGTAAAGTGCGACCGATACGTTTCTAGGCTTGCTCCGCCCCCCTCTTGAAGACTTTTTTTATCTTCAGTTGCAGGGTACAGCCATGGGCTCCAACGTTGCCCCTAACTATGCAAATATTTTTATGAATCTCTTTGAAGAGAAATTTGTTTTTGAAAATCATTTGTTTCGTCAGTGTGGCGCCACCTGGTGGTGCTACATTGATGATATTTTTGGAATATGGTTGGGCAACGTTGGAGCCCTTGAACTTTTTGTTAAGGAGTTGAACAATTCGACAAACAGCATTAAGTTCACACTTACTTATAGCGAAATTTCAATTGACTTTTTGGACGTGACTGTTCTGAAGGATGGGTGCAATTTCAAGACTGATATTTTCAGTAAGGAAACTGATAGAAATAATCTGCTGTTATATAGCAGTGCACATCATCCTTCTCTAATCAGATCATTGCCAAAGAGCCAGTTGCTTAGAGTAAAGCGCATAGTTGCAGAGGAATCTAAAGTACCCTTGAGACTTTCAGAAATGGGTGACAAATTTTTGCAACGTGGGTACCCCAGAGATCTCATTGTAGACACCATTAATCAGGTGTCTCAATTGGATCGAAAATCATTGTTAAAACCTGGTTTATCTGCTAAAAAAGATTCAAAGAGAATGATTTTTGTATCTGAATTTTCCAGACAAAGTGATCAGGTTTGGAAAATTATCAGAAAACATTGGGGTATCCTAAAAGATTGCAATTCGGAGGTTGTTGAATTTGACCAAATGCCTATGCCAGCATATAAGCGCAGTAAGAGCTTGAGGGACTCTTTAATTAAAGCTGACATTGGCCCTGGTAGAACATTGTCACAACGGTTTATCACCAAAAAGAATTTAGGCTGTTTCCCCTGTTTAGGGTGTAGCAATTGTAATTCTATAGTAAAGAGTCCCTATTTTTTGCACCCACATAGCGGTTATAAATTTCACTATAGGGACTATTTTACTTGTAATAGCAATTATGTTATCTATATGATCAAATGCCCATGTGGGAAAGCCTACATTGGCGAGTCCTCTAGGAGGGTACGGGATCGAATCACTGAACACAAGAGCAACATCAGGTGTAAGGTACTCACTGCACCAGTAGCTTATCATTTTCTAGCTATGGGACACCATATTAGCCAACTGAGGTTCCAGGTAATCGAACAAATTAGGACCCCCCGTAGGGGTGGCAATAGGGATACCCTTTTGAAACAACGTGAATCCTATTGGATTTTTAAGTTGGATACCCTGGAACCTAGGGGGCTTAATAGAGAGATAGACTGGTCTGTGTTCTATTGAACTGGTGTTGCTCTTGTGTTCTTATATTCTGTAGTACTAATCTTTAATCATGGTGCTTAATGTTGTATAAATAAGTTCTAATGAATAAATTGCAGTGTTTTTGTATGTGTAGATATGGTTCTGTTATAGGGGCTTCATAGCTGTTTTGTTTTTAATTTTTGTACATGGTCTACCTATTTTTCACCAGCAGATGGTGCTGTTGCATTTATAGAATGTAAATTACAAGATTGTAAGGGTTAAAATCCCGAGGTGAGCTATTTAAACAGGTGTACCTGTACTACCACTAACCACATGATTAAGGGGCATGGCTCCCCGAAACGTCGTGGCTGTTTGACTCTGCACTCTCTAAAATAAAGCATTGAAACTTTGGCATGTTGGAGAGCTTCATTTTTACTTTTTTCTACTTTTGTCACATGAACATAACCAAAAAAGATCAGACAATTTAATAATCAGAAAATACATAATTAGTCAATATTTGTAAGAGTATTATAATCAAATAAAATCTGCAAATTATGTTTGATTCAATATTATCTTAAGCAGAAAGGCAGAGTCTACATAAAATTAAACTGGCATGATTCAGATAAAGAAGCAATTATAATCATCACCTCTATAATGTTTTTTTCCAATTATCATTGTTTGATTTCTTCTCTTGAACTGTTTTAGAATTTAAAGGTTTAATCTAAAAGGCCAGCCCATGATCACAAACACTATAATAAAAATATTAACCCCTAATCTGCCGCTCCGGACATCGCCGCCACTAGAATAAACATATTAACCCATAAACCGCCGCACTCCCGCATCATAAACACTAGTTAAATATTATTAACCCCTAATATGCTGCCCCTAACATCGCCGCCACTATACTAAAGTTATTAACCCCTAACACTAACCCTAAGTCTAACCCTAACACCCCTAACTTAAATATAATTAAAATAAATCTAAATAAAAATGACTATTATTACCTAAATAATTCCTATTTAAAACTAAATACTTACCTGTAAAATAAACCCTAAGACAGCTACAATATAACTATTAGTTACATTGTAGCTAGCTTAGGTTTTATTTTTATTTCACAGGTAAGTTTGCATTTATTTTAACTAGGTAGAATAGTTACTAAATAGTTATTAACTATTTACTAACTACCTAGCTAAAATAAATACAAATTTACATGTAAAATAAAACCTAACCTGTCTTACACTAAAACCTAACCTTACACTACAATTAAATAAATTACATTAATTAAATACAATTAACTACATTGCAAAAAAGCAAACACTAAATTACACAGTAATAAGTAAAAAAGAAATGATCAAATATTTAAACTAATTACACCTAATCTAATAGCCCTATTAAAATAAAAAATCCCCCCCAAAATAAAAAAAAAAACCCTAGCCTAAACTAAACTACCAATAGCCCTTAAAAGGGACTTTTGCAGGGCATTGCCCCAAAAGAAATCAGCTCTTTCGGATGGATAAGGATAGAAGATGCCGTCTGGATGAAGACTTCTGCCGGCTTGGATGAAGACTTCGGCCCGCTTAGATGAAGACTTCTGCCGGCTTCGCTGAGGACTTCTGCCACTTCGTTGAGGATGGATGTCGGGTCTTAAAAAACTGTAAGTGGATCTTCGGATGTTAGTGTTTTTTAAGGGTTTATTGGGTGGGTTTTATTTTTAGCTTAGGGTTTGGGCTGAAAAAGAACTAAATGCCCTTTTAAGGTCAATGCCCATCCAAATGCCTTTTTCAGGGCAATGGGGAGCTTAGGTTTTTTAGATAGGTTTTTATTTGGGGAGTTTGGTTGTGTGGGTGGTGGGTTTTACTGTTGGGGGTTGTTTGTATTATTTTTTTTATCTGTCTCGCGCCGGTATTTAGCCTTAGATGGAGTTTACCACCCGATTTGGGCTGCATTCCCAAACAACCCGACTCCGGGGAGGCCGGGGGCCGCTACCGGCCTAACACCGTCCGCAGGCTGGGCCTCGATCGGCCGTTGCCGGCAACCGGAGCCGCGGGGCTTAGGCCGCGACGAGTAGGAGGGCCGCCGCGGCGGGCGCGGAAGCCCCGGGCGAGGGCCCGGGCGGAGCCGCCGCGGGTGCAGATTTTGGTGGTAGTAGCAAATATTCAAACGAGAACTTTGAAGGCCCTGGAAAAGGCCCTTTAAAGGGCTATTGGTAGTTTAGTTTAGACTAGTTTTTTTTTTTTTTTGGGGGGGGGCTTTTTTATTTTGATAGGGCTATTAGATTAGGTGTAATTAGTTTAAATATTTGATAATTTCTTTTTTATTTTGTGTAATTTAGTGTTTGTTTTTTTTGTAATTTAGTTAATTGTATTTAATTAATGTAATTTATTTAATTGTAGTGTAAGGTTAGATGTTAGAGTTAAGAAAGTTACAATGTAACTATTAGTTATATTGTAGCTATTTTAGGGTTTATTTTACAGGTAAGTAGTTAGTTTTAAATAGGAATTATTTAGGTAATAATAGTAATTTAGTTTATTTAGATTTATTTTAATTATATTTAAGTTGGGGGTGTTAGGGTTAGAGCCGACGTTGGGGGCGGCAGATTAGGGGTTAATAAATATAATGTAGGTGTCGGCGATGTCGGGGGCAGCAGATTAGGGTTTAATAACTGTAAAGTAGGTGGCGGCGACATTGGGGGCGGTGGTGTCGGGGGCAGCAGATTAGGGGTTAATAAGTGTAATGTAGGTGTCAGCGATGTCGGGGGCAGCAGATTAGGGGTGTTTAGACTCGGGGTTTATGTTAGGGTGTTAGGTGTAAACATAACTTTTGTTTCCCCATAGGAATCAATGGGGCTGCGTTACGGAGCTTTACGCTCCTTTATTGCAGGTGTTAGGCTTTTTGTCAGCCGGTTCTCCCGAATTGATGTCTATGGGGAAATCGTGCACGAGCACAAGCACGTAAAACCAGCTCAAAGCAGCGCTGGTATTGGAGTGCGGTATGGAGCTCATTTTTGCTCAACGCTCACTTATTGCCTGCTAACGCCGGGTTTATGAAAACCTGTAATAGCAGCGCTATAGGGAGGTGAGCGGTGGAAATAACTTGCAAATTAGCACCGAGCAGCTCTTACCGCAAAATTTGTAATCTAGCTGAATGTTTGTTAATAAAAAGTTTTAACTTTCAGTTTCACAGCAGCCATCTTAGCTTCAAGAAGCATTGAAATCCACTCTTCATATTTCCCTTTAGATATACATATGCCTGTAAGTTATATATTGTTTGCTATGAGTTCATTGTAGATTTGAATTGCATTGCTATTTGTTGTAAGGTTTTATTATTGTATGTATTGCAAGTACCACGTGTAAGTACATATTGTAATTTCAACTTTTCTTATTGTATTGCAGTTTTACAAAATAACTATTCTGAAGTAAAATCATTTTGGAATAAACACAAGGCTATTTCTGTCTTTTTTTTAACTAGCTGTCTAGCTATCAGTAGTGAGGACAGTATAGTAAAAAGGCATGCTATATCAAGGGAAGATACAGGAGCTGTATACAGGAGAAGATACAGGAGCATTGTAAAGTGAGAAGCAATAACAAGCAAGAAACAAAGGCTGAATTTTTCAAGTAAAAAGCAGTAAATAACAAGCAAACATACAAGACCTGCAATTTAAAGTGAAAGGCAGTAAAAATTATTTACACAAGAACATCATTTAAAATATTGCACTACTTTAACCTGATCACTATGAACCAAGACAAGAGTGTTGATATGACACAGCAAACTTTAGAGACCAGATCCTATGCCTCTGGCTCTAAATATTTGATGCACTCCTGCAGATCATCAGCCAGTTCTGCAGGACTCAGAGCTCGTTCCAAAGCACAAGCAGCTCAGGTACAAGTTTCTTATGCTAAAAAAGAAGCAGACATGATAAAGCAGAAAGCAGCACTAGAAGCAGAGGCAGCTAGGCGCAAAGCAGATATGGAAGCAGAGACAGCAAGGTGTGAATCTGAAACAGCGTAACACAAGGCAAAGTTTGAAGCTAATATGCATGTGCTAAAGATTCAAAGGGCAGTAGTTGCAGCATCTGCAGAAGCTGCAGTCTATGAAGCAGCAGCTGAACTAGAAACGGAACCACTTCAAGATTTTGTAGAAATAACTACCCATGATTCAGTACAAAGGACTCGTGAGTATGAACAGAACCATGCTCTGGATCAACATAAAACAGAGTATGCTCCTATCCAACCTATGTCCAGCATAATACAACAGTTCCCTGACTCAACATATTTACAGTCGACTCAAAGTATTCCTGACTTGTGCCCTCCTTCCCAGACTGACACTGCAAATGTCTCAACACCAAGGGTGCACTTTCAAGAAAGCTACACTGATCCACCACATCCATCACATTATATGGACTCTCACATATCCCCTCGCTCTCAGAGATAGTATATTAGGAACTTCAGAGACTACTGACCTAGCAAAGCACCTGATTCATCAAGAGTTAGTGAGTACAAAGCTACTAACATTTAATGATCGACCAGAGAACTACTGGGCATGGAAGACATTATTCCAAGGCATCACCAGAGATCTTAATCTTACAGCCAGAGAAGAGCTAGATCTTCTGACTAAGTGGCTTGGACCAGAGTCATCTCAACAGGCTAAGAGAATCAGGTCAGTGTATGTTCATAACCCATTTGATGGAGTTAAAATGGTATGGCAGAGACTAGAAGAATGCTATGGCAACCCTGAAGCTATTGAGAATGCACTGTTAAAGATGCTAGAAAATTTCCCCAAAATCTCAAACAAAGACAACATAAAGTTAAGAGGACTTGGTGACATGTTGTTGGAGGTGAATGCAGCTAGACAGGAGGCTTTTTGCCAGGACTGGCTAACTTAGACACAGCTCGTGGCATCAAACCAATTATTGAAAAACTGCCAAATAGCCTGCAAGAAAAGTGGATTTTTTCAAGGTTCAAAGTACAAAGAAGACCATCATGTTTCCTTTCCACCATTCAGTTTCTTCACCAGATTTATTGTCAACCAAGCAAAGACAAGATATTATCCAAGCTTCATATTCTCAACATGCAGCAACCAAGTTCCAGTAAATACAGAGAGGACAGGAACAAGGTAGAGTAACAGACCAACAGTGTCAGTAAGAAAGACAGAAGTGTCATCAGCTACTAATGCAACTCCAAAAGTAAACAGCCCTGCCAGGAAATCTATGGAATCAGACAGTCAATGTCCAATTCATAATAAACCACACCCACTGTCAAAGTGTCGTGGGTTCAAAAGCAAGCACATTGATGAACGTAAAGCTTACCTGAAGGAGAATTCTATCTGCTTTAGATGTTGTGCATCCACCAGACACATTGCCAAAGACTGCAAAAATAACATAAGATGCAGAGAATGCAACAGTGACCAGCATACTTCAGCTTTGCATCCAGGTCCAGCTCCCTGGACAGTAGAGACTCCTTTACCTAAGGGAGAGCAAGGCGGGGAGCAAGAGGAAGCTACTCCACCCACTGTCGTATGCAAGTGTACAAAGGTATGCAGGATAGGGACAAGGCCCAGATCATGTTCCAAAATGTGTTTAGTGACTGTATATCCCTCTAACAAACCTGACTGTTCTGTAAAGATGTATGCAGTGTTAGATGATCAAAGTAACCGTTCTTTAGCCAAATTAGAGTTTTTTGATGTGTTTAACATTAGTGGTGAAACATTTTCCTACACTCTAAGAACATGCTCAGACATTACAGAGAAAACAGGGCATAGGGTACAGAGGTATGCAGGATAGGGACAAGGCCCAGATCATGTTCCAAAATTTGTTTAGTGACTGTATATCCCTCTAACAAACCTGACTGTTCTGTAAAGATGTATGCAGTGTTAGATGATCAAAGTAACTGTTCTTTAGCCAAATTAGAGTTTTTTTGATGTGTTTAACATTAGTGGTGAAACATTTTCCTACGCTCTAAGAACATGCTCAAACATTACAGAAAAAACAGGGCGTAGGATATCCAACTTCACTGTTCAGTCTAGTGATGGGAAAACAGACAAAACTCCCCACACTCATCGAATATGACTCCAACACCTGAGATTACACAGCATTCCACTCATCTGAAATCCTTGACAGACAAGATCCCAGCACTTGACCCTAACACACAAATACTTCTCTTGCTAGGAAGTGACATTCTGAAGGTGCACAAAGAACATGATCAGATTAATAGGCCTCACAACAGTCCTTATGCACAACATTTAGATTTAGGTTTGGTCATAGTTGGAGAAGTATGCTTAGGAGGAGTTCATAGACCAGCAGATGTGAACTCTTTCAAGACAAATGTGCTGCCTAGTGGACGCACTTCTCTGTTCAGCCCATGCACTAGCTATATACAGGTAAAAGAGACTTTTAATGCTTGTAAACAACAGCCATATACCCCCTCATTGTGTTATTTAGGAACTGCAACTCACAATGTGGACAGTTTAGATGATAATGTGTTTGTTACTACTCCAAACGGTGACAAACCTGCTATGTCTATTCAAGATGGTATGTTCTTTAATGTAGTTGAAAAAGAGATGTTTATTGATGAAGCAAATTACTGGATAGCACCTCTACCATTTCCCTCACCTCGTCTTAAACTACCCAACAACATAGAGCAAGTGCAGAAAAGACTACTTGCTCTACAGCGTTCCTTTGTGAAAAAAACCTGAAATGAAGGAACATTTTGTTAACTTTATGCAAAAGATCTTTGACCATGAACAAGCAGAACCTGCCCCACCATTGGAATCAGGTGAGGAGTGTTGGTACCTACCAATCTTTGGTGTCTATCACCCTCAGAAGCCAGGACAGATCAGAGTAGTTTTTGACTCAAGTGCTCAGTTTGAAGGCATCTCACTGAATGACACACTCCTCAGTGGACCTGATTTAAATAATACACTACAAGGTGTCCTTTTACGTTTCCACAAAGAGCAAGTTGCAATTACCACTGATGTACAACAAATGTTTTACTGTTTCATGGTTAGAGAAGATCACCGTAACTATTTGAGATTTCTTTGGTTTTGTGACAATGGCCTTAACAAAGAAATTACAGAGTTTAGTATGAAGGTACATTTCTTTGGAAACAGCCCTTCTCCAGCCATAGCCATTTATGGTCTAAGACAAATAGCAAAGCAAGGAAAGAGTGAGTATGGCAAAGATGTAGAACAGTTTATCTTGAGTTATTTCTATGTAGATGATGGACTTGCATCTGTGCCTACTGAAGCTGAAGCAGTCAGTCTCCTGCAGAGGGCTAAGGACATCCTCGCAGGATTGAATCTCAAGCTACACAAAGTGGCATCCAAGAGAAGTTCAATAATGGAAGCATTTCCTGCAGATGACAGAGCTAAAGAGCTAAAGGACCTTGTTTTAGGTGTCAATCCTATACCTCTTCAAAAGAGCTTAGGAGTAAGTTGGAACCTGCAGACTGACAGTTTCACTTTTCAAGTATCTAGAGAGGTAAAACCGTTCACACGGAGAGGTATCCTAGCTACAGTAAACAGTCTTTATGACCCACTTGGGTTTGGATCTCCAATCACTATGCAAGGTAAATCTTTAGTCAGAGATCTATCAACAGATCAGTGTGACTGGGATTTCAAACTCTCACCAGATAGAGAAGCTCAATGGAGAGCATGGACAAAAGACTTCATCCATCTTGAAGATCTCAGTATTCCCAGACCCTATGTGCCGGTGTAACTATCATCCCCAGGGAGAAAGGAGGTATGTGTTTTTTCTGATGCTTCTACTGTAGCGATAGTCATAGCCAGCAATGGTCAATTTCATGTAGGCTTTATTATGGCTAAATCTAAACTAGCTCCAAGACCAACCCATACAGTGCCAAGTTTAGAATTGTGTTCAGCTGTTTTGTCAGTTGAGCTAGATCAGTGGCATTATATTAAAACCAGTCAGAATCCAGCAGACTCACATAGATTTCTCAGAGTCTCAAATGGAAGTCCCTTGTGAGAGGTATAGCAACACCTATTCACATTGCCAAGTGAGTTTCCATCAGAACTCAAAAGGAGTCATGTACAAGCTGGCATTGCTGCAAAGGGTTATGCAATTCCTTAGATTTCTTGCAAGCTGAAACAGTGATTATCAAATGTATCCAACAAGTGGTGTTTTCGGTAGAGAAAAGGTCTTTATTAAAAGAAAAGAAAATACCTGATCAAAGCCCAATCAAATGTTCGAATCCTATAATTGACAAAGACAGATTGAATAGAGTAGGAGGGCATTTGTTTAATGCAGACATGACTGGAAATGAGAAACATCCTCATAATTCCTGCCAATTATCACATAGCTACACTCTTAGTTAAACATTATCATGAAAAGGTAGCACATCAAGGTCATCATTTCACTGAAGGTGCTCTACGTTCAGCAGGCTTGTGGATCATTAGAGCTAAAAAACTCATTTCCAGTGTTGTCTACAAGTGGGTCATCTGTAAGAAGCTGAGAGGAAGGTTGCAGGAACAGAATATGTCAGATCTCCCAACAAACAGACTTACTGTAGCTCCTCCATTATCACATGTAGGGCTTGATGTTTTTGGTCTGCAGAGAGTAAGAGATGGGCTGTGATGTTCACTTGTTTAAGCCCTAGAGCAGTTCATTTGGAGCTGATGGGATCCATTTCATCTTCAAGCTTCATTAATGCTCTGAGAACATTTCTTTCCCTTCGTGGACCAGTTAAGCAATTCCGATCTGACAAAGGGTCAAACTTTGCAGAAGCCTGTAAGGAACTACAAATTAACTCAGATGATCCTGAGATTCAAAACTACCTACTGGATCAGGGATGCACCTGGACTTTTAATGCCCCCTACTCATCTCATATGAGAGGAGTGTGGGAGAGAATGATTGGTGTGGCTAGACGTATTCTAGATTCAATGTTTATGCAAAGCAAAAACCCTCGACTGTCCCATGAAGTGCTTACTTCATTGATGGCTGAAGTTACAGCTATAATGAGTGCTAAAGTGGAAAGAGGAGAAACCAAATGTTCAAGAAGGAGATATTGTATTGTTGAAAGACTCTCAAGTAAAAGCCATTACTAGTGGTAATGATAACATTTGCAAAGTAGAGATCAAAATCATTAAAAAAGGGACTGCTAAAGTATATTTCAGACTTGTGTCAGATTTGATTGTTATTTTTCACAATTTAATAGTAATTCATAGATCATGTAGTAGTAGTATATGTTTATACCACGTGGAGAGTGTTCTGTCTATTATATAGTTATTATGTTGATGACATCTGGTGGTTGTATATTACAATAACAGTTTAGTTCCTCTCAAGAATGAAACAGGAAGTGTTAATAAAGTTTGTTAATAAAAAGTTTTAACTTTCAGTTTCACAGCAGTCATCTTAGCTTCAAGAAGCATGGAAATCAGCTCTTCATATTTGCCTCTAGATATACATACGTATGTCTGTAAGTAATTTATTGTTTGCTAAGAGTTCATTGTATATTTGAATTGCTTTGTTATTTGCTGTAAGGTTTTATTATTGTATGTATTGCAAGCACCACGTGTAAGTACATATTGTAATTTCAACGTTTCTTATTGTATTGCAGTTTTACAAAATAACTACTCAGAAGTAAAATCAGTTTGGAATAAACACAAGGCTATTTCTGTCTGTTTGTTAACTAGCTGTCTAGCTATCAGTAGTGAGGACAGTATAGTAGTATTGGTCTGGGCCAGCACTTGAAATCGTATCATTTGTGAATGAAAATAAATTAAAAGATGAATAAGACATGCAAAAAATTTACAAAAAATATCAGAAATAAAACATATATATATATATATACAAGTATGTGTAAAAAGAGATAGGTGCATATTTGAGCATTAAGAATCATATCAAATTGAGTATAAATTTAAAAGGTAAGTTAGAAGCTTTTTGCATTTGTATGATATTTATTGTTTGTTTAGGTATAAATCTAGCTTTTTCAAGGATATTAATAAATGAAAAATAAAAGATTAGCTTTAGAGAAATGTGCTTGTTCGTGGACAGGAATGAAATGGTATAAATAAAGTTGAAAGAAGAAGAGAAAACTGTCATCATTTGATGGACATTCAGGGTAGATCATTTGATAAATGAGGATATCCGTGACATCAATGACTCTTATTTATCAACAGTCCAATGCTAATTGCGCCGGACTTCATGCGCGTGTTTTTGACAGATTTGTTGATAAATAAGGCAGTCGAATGTACAGTAGATTCGCGTCAGCAATGTATGGCAAGTGTATAGCCCATGGCAAATGCATTGAAATTGACGTCTTGATAAATCGGCCCCATAAAAGGAGAGAAAGAGAAAGCAGAAATTAATTAAACTTGTCCAAATACTAATATTAGATTCTACTACTCTATTTCATCACATGTAAACAATGTGGTGATAAACAAAGTTTCTCACATTACAGTCTGTCCCTAGCAACTAACAAGGCTCTTAATGCTGTTACTATTCATCTGTTTATACTCAATAGGCTCATTCCTAAGCATTATACATTTTACCTGAACAGAGGCCGATCTCATTTAACCTACAAAACTAATTTGCAATGTGAACTGCTAGCTCTGGAAGCAAACTAACATCCTCATATGTCAGCACAAAATAATATTATACCCTATGCTAATTATAAGTATAATTACATATACGGAGCTACACATTTTGATGCAGTAAAGCAGAATGCAGCAGCTAACATTTCACATGATTGTGGCATCTTACGAGTCTGTTGCCATATCGGTAGCATGGAAACGAACCAGGATAACACTTGCAAAACATATCATAAAATATTATACAACAGAGTGACAGACAGTGTATGAATGGATAGCAGTGATTACATTCTACATTAAGTCCAAATGTCATCTTTGCTGACTGTGCCCTCTGATTCTATTAAATCTTGGCTCCTTTCTGTGATGGGTAATGTTATCTAAGGATTTACTGCCACTTTCATTTTCACTTAGGAGAAAATCTAATCATACAGACAATTTCTCACACTGTAAAATGTGCCTAGCAAAGCTCATGTAAGGCTGCTCTGAAAAAGCTTAAACAATATCTAAATTTTCTGTTTACTTTTTTAGTTTGGCAAATCGAAAAAAAAAAATATTCCAGAGGAAATTACACTAAAATGTATAACTAAAAATAACTGAGAAAAAATATTTATTCAAGTAAAACTTAACTTTTTTTCCAGCTTTTTTGCATGTAACAGAAGCAATGCTTGTATTACAAGTTCAAAGAAAACGCCATTGCGAGAACGCAATTGTTGGGTTAGTGTGACTGACTCGTGTAAAGGGTAGTGACTTAGGCCTAGATTTGGAGTTTGGCGGTAGTTGTCAAAACCAGCGTTAGAGGCTCCTAACGCTGGTTTTGGCCGCCCGCTGGTATTTGGAGTCAGTGATTAAAGGGTCTAACGCTCACTTTTCAGCCACGACTTTTCCATACCGCAGATCCCCCTACGCCATTTGCGTATCCTATATTTTCAATGGGATCTTTCTAACGCCGGTATTTAGAGTCGTTTCTGAAGTGAGCGTTAGAGCTCTAACGACAAAACTCCAGCCGCCTGACAATAGCAGGAGTTAAGAGCTTTCTGGCTAACGCCGGTTTATAAAGCTCTTAACTACTGTACCCTAAAGTACACTAACACCCATAAACTACCTATGTACCCCTAAACCGAGCTCCCCCCACATCGCCGCCACTCGATTAAAATTTTTAACCCCTAATCTGCCGACCGCCACCTACGTTATACTTATGTACCCCTAATCTGCTGCCCCTAACCCCGCCGACCCCTGTATTACATTTATTAACCCCTAACCTGCCCCCCACAACATCGCCGCCAGCTACTTAAAATAATTAACCCCTAATCTTCCGACCGCAAAGCGCCGCCACCTACGTTATCCCTATGTACCCCTAATCTGCTACCCCTAACACCGCCGACCCCTATATTATATTTATTAACCCCTAATCTGCCCCCCTCAACGTCGCCGACACCTGCCTACACTTATTAACCCCTAATCTGCCGAGCGGACCTGAGCGCTACTATAATAAAGTTATTAACCCCTAACCCGCCTCACTAACCCTATCATAAATAGTATTAACCCCCTAATCTGCCCTCCCTAACATCGCCGACACCTAACTTCAATTATTAACCCCTAATCTGCCGACCGGAGCTCACCGCTATTCTAATAAATGTATTAACCCCTAAGAACTATTTAATAGCTACCTAGTTAAAATAATAACAAATTTACCTGTAAAATAAATCCTAACCTAAGATATAATTAAACCTAACACTACCCTATCAATAAAATAATTAAATAAACTACCTACAATTACCTACAATTAACCTAACACTACACTATCAATAAATTAATTAAACACAATTGCTACAAATAAATACAATTAAATAAACTAGCTAAAGTACAAAAAATAAAAAAGAATTAAGTTACAAAAAATAAAAAAATATTTACAAACATAAGAAAAATATTACAACAATTTTAAACTAATTACACCTACTCTAAGCCCCCTAATAAAATAACAAAGCCCCCCAAAATAAAAAATTCCCTACCCTATTCTAAATTAAAAAAGTTACAAGCTCTTTTACCTTACCAGCCCTGAACAGGGCCCTTTGCGGGGCATGCCCCAAGAATTTCAGCTCTTTTGCCTGTAAAAGAATAAATACAATACCCCCCCCCAACATTACAACCCACCACCCACATACCCCTAATCTAACCCAAACCCCCCTTAAATAAACCTAACACTAAGCCCCTGAAGATCTTCCTACCTTGTCTTCACCATACCAGGTTCACCGATCCGTCCTGGCTCCAACATCTTCATCCAACCCAAGCGGGGGTTGGCGATCCATCATCCGGTGCTGAAGAGGTCCAGAAGAGGCTCCAAAGTCTTCCTCCTATCCGGCAAGAAGAGGACATCCGGACCGGCAAACATCTTCTCCAAGCGGCATCTTCAATCTTCTTCCATCCGGTGCGGAGCGGGTCCATCTTGAAGCAGGCGACGCGGATCCATCCTCTTCTTCCGTTGTCTCCCGACTAATGACGGTTCCTTTAAGGTGGCTGTTCCGATCAGCCAATAGAATGCGAGCTCAATCTGATTGGCTGATTGGATCAGCCAATCGGATTGAACTTGATTCTGATTGGCTGATTCCATCAGCCAATCAGAAAATTCCTACCTTAATTCCGATTGGCTGATAGAATCCTATCAGCCAATCGGAATTCGAGGGACGCCATCTTGGATGACGTCCCTTAAAGGAACAGTCATTCGTCGTTCAGTCGTCGGTCCGGATGGATGTTCCGCGCTGGAGGTCTTCAGGATCCTGCCGCTTCGCTCCGGATGGAAGACCATAGAAGATGCCGCCTGGATGATGACTTCAATCGGATGGAAGATCCTCTTCTGCCCCGCTTGGATGAAGACTTTGACCGGATCATGGACCTCTTCAGCCCCCCGCTTGGGCTTGGATCAGGACATCGGAGGAGCTCTTCAGGACGGATCGGTGAACCTGGATGGTGAAGACAAGGTAGGAAGATCTTCAGGGGCTTAGTGTTAGGTTTATTTAAGGGGGGTTTGGGTTAGATTAGGGGTATGTGGGTGGTGGGTTGTAATGTTGGGGGGGGGGTATTGTATTTATTCTTTTACAGGCAAAAGAGCTGAAATTCTTGGGGCATGCCCCGCAAAGGGCCCTGTTCAGGGCTGGTAAGGTAAAAGAGCTTGTAACTTTTTTAATTTAGAATAGGGTAGGGAATTTTTTATTTTGGGGGTCTTTGTTATTTTATTAGGGGGCTTAGAGTAGGTGTAATTAGTTTAAAATTGTTGTAATATTTTTCTTATGTTTGTAAATATTTTTTTATTTTTTGTAACTTAGTTCTTTTTTATTTTTTGTACTTTAGCTAGTTTATTTAATTGTATTTATTTGTAGGAATTGTGTTTAATTTATTTATTGATAGTGTAGTGTTAGGTTAATTGTAGGTAATTGTAGGTAGTTTATTTAATTATTTTATTGATAGGGTAGTGTTAGGTTTAATTATATCTTAGGTTAGGATTTATTTTACAGGTAAATTTGTTATTATTTTAACTAGGTAACTATTAAATAGTTCTTAACTATTTAATAGCTATTGTACCTGGTTAAAATAATTACAAAGTTGCCTGTAAAATAAATATTAATCCTAAAATAGCTATAATATCATTATAATTTATATTGTAGCTATATTCAGATTTATTTTACAGGTAAGTATTTAGCTTTAAATAGGAATCATTTATTTAATAAGAGTTAATTAATTTCGTTAGATGTAAATTATATTTAAGTTATGGGGGTGTTAGTGTTAGGGTTAGACTTAGCTTTAGGGGTTAATACATTTATTAGAATAGCGGTGAGCTCCGCTCGGAAGATTAGGGGTTAATAATTGAAGGTAGGTGTCGGCGATGTTAGGGAGGGCAGATTAGGGGTTAATACTATTTATGATAGGGTTAGTGAGGCGGATTAGGGGTTAATAACTTTATTATAGTAGCGCTCAGGTCCGCTCGGCAGATTAGGGGTTAATAAGTGTAGGCAGGTGTCGGCGACGTTGAGGGGGGCAGATTAGGGGTTAATAAATATAATATAGGGGTCGGCGATGTTAGGGCAGCAGATTAGGGGTACATAGGGATAACGTAGGTTGCGGCGGTTTACGGAGCGGCAGATTAGGGGTTAAAAAAAATATGCAGGGGTCAGCGATAGCGGGGGCGGCAGATTAGGGGTTAATAAGTGTAAGGTTAGGGGTGTTTAGACTCGGGGTACATGTTAGAGTGTTAGGTGCAGACGTAGGAAGTGTTTCCCCATAGGAAACAATGGGGCTGCGTTAGGAGCTGAACGCTGCTTTTTTGCAGGTGTTAGGTTTTTTTTCAGCTCAAACAGTCCCATTGTTTCCTATGGGGGAATCGTGCACGAGCACGTTTTTGAGGCTGGCCGCGTCCGTAAGCAACTCTGGTATCGAGAGTTGCATTTGCGGTAAAAATGCTCTACGCTCCTTTTTTGGAGCCTAACGCAGCATTTGTTTGAACTCTCGATACCAGAGTTAAATTTATGGTGCGGCCAGAAAAAAGCCCGCGGAGCGTTAACAGCCCTTTTACCGCCAAACTCCAAATCTAGGCCTTAGTGAGTTAAAAAAAAGTTGCATCAAACACAACATAAACATTCTAAACTGTTACACTCATATAAACACTATCTGATAAAATTAGTCATATAAAGATTCATAAAAATATTCAAATATTTCAAATGTATATGGTATATGGCCATGTATTTGAAGGCAAAGGGTCAAAATACATCTATTATAATACACTGAAGCAATGTCACCACTCAGGCTTTTCCCCTTGAAATAATATGTAAGGATAATAAATTTATTCTTTTATATTGAGTCCCAAATTGTACAAAGGGGATTGTAAAAATGAGTAACATACACAACATTAAAAATGACACTGAACACTAGTCCTGTATGATAATAGATAAGTAGTAGGGATATTATCGTAGAAAATAAGGCCTATGAGTATTAATACTAGATAAAATCCCCTATATGCAAAATAAAGTTGCTTAGAATAGTCAGCTTATTAGTCTCGTTAGGGTTGTGTATAGCAGCCATAGTGTGTGTGATATCACTCTGTACTGTTGGTGTTTACTTATATGTTTGAAAATAGCCAAATTTATACCGGTATCCAAAGCGTATGATTTATACTTTATGGGGCTGATAGTATCTCTGTTTCATAAAGTGTGCACAGAGAAGTGTCTATCCCTTTAAATATTGACTGTCTAGGTTCTAAACTTCATTGAGAAGGCAAACCAGATTTTTTTTGTTTGTAGACGTACATTAAGCAACAATACGGTCCTGCTTAGGCAACAAAGTAACATTCTGGTAGTAACTACTGTTCGCATGTATCGGGCTCCAGGTGACAGTAATAAACTGCTCCAATATATAACGCTACTATATTGGAGCAGTTTATTAATGTCACCTGGAGCCCGATACATGCGAACAGTAGTTACTACCAGAATGTTACTTTGTTGCCTAAGCAGGAACATATTGTTGCTTAATTTACGTCTACAAACAAAAAAAATCGGGTTTGCCTTCTCAATGAAGTTTAGAACCTAGACAGTTAATATTTAAAGGGATAGACACTTCTCTGTGCACACTTTATGGAACAGAGATACTACGATAATCAATTTATCATACTACGATAAATATGTGTCATATATATGAAATATAGTGTATTCACAACTCCCCTATATTAATTTCATATATATGACACATATTTATCGTAGTATGATAAATTGATTATCGTAGTTTTCATATACTCTATATTCAATAAATTGTGCTTTGGATCTTAACGTGGATCATGGATAATAAATAAGTTGCGGAATAGCTCGATTAACATGAAGTAGAATAACAAGAGCGTCTCCATGCTCACAGCTCTCCCCTGATGCGTTTCGCCCCCCTGGGCTTTATTAAAGGTGGCGAGCCGCCAGATCTTGGGGGATTTATACCCTTATCTAAATTTAAGTCCTGTCCATTCTCTATTCGGATAGGTGAGGATGTAACCCTGGTCACCAATGATTGACAATATGTCAAAAAAGATAGCATAGGCGATAAAAGTATAGACATCACGGGATACATTTCAAGTTCAAACTCAAAGATGTTTATTTCAGCTAGCAACGTCTCACAAAACATCTTATATTCTCAGTGGTATTTGGCACGTCTCATTGTTTAAACCTGTCAGGCAAGTCCGTTAGTTATCTCAGTATGGGGCTATTATAACACTATGTAACCCAGAGTACTGATTCTTTTTGGATGTTATCAGTAGTATAGAGGTCATATCCCTATAGGAATATCCTGATTGATTCATATAGTGCTTGAAAAGATATAACATGACTCATGGTTATTTTAGAATTACTTTCTACCAGATTCTAATATGCAACTTAAAGGGAAAGTTTACTCAAAAATGTTCTCCCCTTTAATTTGTTCCCAACGCTCCACTTTACCTGCTGGAGTGTATTAAATTGTTTACAAGTATTTCCATTAACCTTATATTGGCATTTGAATTAGTTTATTTAGCTTGTGGTGTCCCCACTTATCCTAAAATCTTTTGGCCACGAGGCCCAGCTGTATTAACACAGCAAGTAGAAGAAATTATACTCCCAGGGGGTTATAGAAGAGATAAGGTTATAAAATGTTAATTTTCCATTGTTCTCTACAAGTATTGGTGATTGGTTTATGAACAGATATAAGATAAAGAAGCAACTATATGTACACAATGTGATAAAGTAATGAGATCTGATTATACCTACAAGCTCAACCCATTTTAATAGGTTGTGACTTCAAAACACAAAATCAGCTAATTCATATACACAAATAAGCCTTAAAAAAGCAAATTTCATACATTTTATACTCTCCAGCGGGTAAAAAAAGTAATTGGAAACACATTAAGGGAAAAACAATTTTATAGTATACTGTCCCTTTAAGCTAATATGTTGCAAGATGTACACTTGATCTTCAGTGAATAAAGTACTAGAATTATTAATGTGACAAGGTGTATTAAATAAATCTGAGTGAATATGCTTATTTTACTGCTGTGACATGCTAATCAACATGATCAATTTACATCTGGGAAAATATCCAGAGTTTTCAGTAGTCAATAATTGAAAGAAAAGTTTATTATGGAATGTGAATATGAATGATATACCTAATAAATGAAATAATATTAAATTGTGTAGTTTATATTAGGAAGTTATTTTTTTTAAAAAAACACTTTTCACAGAATCCCAGTGAAGGAATCAGGTCTGAAGAAGAACTAGTAGTATTGAGAGATTTAGAACATCTACTGACTGAATCTGAATTGCAAACACCATGTAAATGGAGAGACAAATTAAATAATAAATCTACGTTTGTACCTAAGGGCATTAATGCTCCACAGATTGAAACTTTCAGAGACTTAGTATGTCGGGATATTACCTCTCTGAGTATTAATCCAAAACTACAGAATATAACACACAGGGAACATCTGGCCATTCAGGAAATGAAGAATTGGGATGAGGTGGTGATAAGGGGTTCTGATAAAGGGGGCAACATTGTTATTTGGCCGACCAACATGTATTTAAAGGAGGCAGCAAAACAACTGAAAGATAAATCATGTTATACAAAGCTGTTGTATAATCCAATGGAAGGTTATATGAAAATTTACTCCAATTTGATCAATAGAGCCTATAACGATGGGATCATCACAACCAAGGAGAAAAGATTCTTATATGTGGATAAACCTAAAGTTGCTACATTTTATATGTTACCAAAGATACACAAAAATAAAGAGAATACCCCTGGCAGACCCATAGTGTCTGGGATAGGATGTTTAACAGAGAAGGCTAGTGAGTATGTTGATCTTAGACTATGCCAAAATGTGGAAGAGCTTTCATCCTATGTCCAAGACACTATGCAGGTTCTTCAGAGAATTGAGCACCTAAACCTGAATCAATCCACTTGGCTGGTGACCACAGATGTAGAATCTTTCTATACCTTCATCAATCACAAACAAGACTTATAGGCCGCAAAGTATTTCCTAGATAGAAATTCTGAGGAAAATGAAGAGCATGATCAGTTCACCTTAAAACTGTTGGAATTTGTACTGAATTATAACTTTTTTGTTTTTGATGGACAATTCTTCCTTCAAACCCGAGGAACTGCTATGGGCACTACTTGTGCACCAACATATGCCAATCTCTTCCTCGGGTGGTGGGAAACTGAATATGTCTTCTCTGAAGACAACCAGAATTATACAGACCATATACCATTATGGATTCATTATATTGATGATATTTTCTTCATCTGGGAAGGAACATATTTTGAGCTACAAACATTCATAGGACACTTGAATCAGAATCCTTTGAACATCAAATTGACTTATGAAGCTAATCTTACTCAAATTAATTTTCTTGATATAACAAACAATAAAAATACTGATGGATCGGAGGCGGGGCGTAGCCGTGCAGGGACATGGCCGCTGTTTAGAAAAGCTCTGTGCAAGCCATAGGTCTCTAGCCTAATAATCAAAGTTAAAATTGGGAATTTACATTTCAAATGCCTATACACTGCTAGATGAACCTTGCTCACAGACTCCGGTAAGCCGAAGAAGAAGAAAAAGAGCTCCGTCATTGTTAAAAAAGACGAACCGCTATACCGAGTGAAGCAGACTACAATATGGCAAGAGGCAAATGACTTTCCCATGAAAGTAATGTAAAGTATTGGGATCTCTGCTCAATAACTTAACTATACAACCACCGGGACTTGCAGATCACTTGCAGCGGGATCTGTCTGGAGGAGATCGATTGCAAACAGTGCGCCGCCATTACACAAGACCACGCGGTAAGGCAATTTGGGAACAAGGGGGCGGAAAAATAAAGCACGACCAGAGACAAAATAATTCACTATAGAACTTGGTCTGAGGAGTTTTTGGGTTGACTACTAGTACATCTGTCCTGGCCATGGACAAATAGACTGATACCTTTAGAACAGGCCAGTGCAAGGGAGCCGTAACATTGCTGGGAAGGGCTGTGCAAAGCAAACACGGCAAACAGTAAACGAGAAGGGGTCACAGTAGAATATGAGAGTTGTACTCGGATTAACCATAAGAGCCATATAACTTCGATTTTATCGATATCCACCCTCTTGCAGACACCCCTTTTCTGAGACATACAATAATAGGAACCTTGCTAAACCTCCTTCCCCAAACCACACATTGAAACAGCCTGAAATCTACAATATACAGGCCGCATTACTCGACAATGACAGCAAAGAAAAATACTAAAGCGGACAAAAAACTAACAGGCGTCACTTCAGTGAATTCTTTCTTCACCAGACAAGAAACAGAGACGCCTGAACAGGTGCAGTCACTCCTTGGTGACGAGTCTGCACAGCAAGAACTGCGCTTTGTTACACACACCACAAACTCAGACCAATTGTCTCAGATACAATCTACTATCTCACTACTACCCTCTAAATCTGATCTCGCTGAGCTAAAAACATTTATTAAGACTGAAATGTCATCTCTGAGGAAAGACATAAATGAAATGGGGTCAAAGCTCGAATACTTAGAAGAAGAACAGGATTCACTGAACAATATTGTGTCTGATGTCAACCACCAACTAACAAGACACGAATCCATAGTTCAATCTCTCCAATTGAAAGTAGAAGATTTGGATAATCGTAACCGACGCAGCAACTTAAGAATAAGAGGTGTTCCAGAAGACGCTACTAAGGAATCGTTGCCCTCCTACCTCTTGCAAATGTTTGAATATATTGCCCCAAATGTCAAACTCTCTGAAACATCAATGGAAAGGGCACATAGGGCCCTTAAACCACTCCCTATCCCACCAAAACCTCCTAGGGACATCATTATCAAATTTACAAATTATTTAGACAAGGAGGCTATCTGGAAACAGGTGCGACTCCAAAGAGAAATCAGATTTCAAACATACAGTATTCAAATATTCCAAGACATTAGTCCAGCCACCATAGAAAGAAGAAAATAGATTCGCTTCATCACCCAAAGACTACAAGAAAGGAAGGTGAAATACAGATGGGGATTCCCCTTCAGCCTAATTGTACAGAAGGAAGGTAGAACATACATATACAAGGATCCAACGGACATAGACTCTTTCTCTAAAGGCTTGAACATTGACTTCCCACAATCTGATCTACCGAATTCAATCACACACCAGAATGCCCCCCCCCCCTCCCTCAGAGATCGCAATGGTCAACTGTTCAACGAAAAAAGAAAAAGACAGAAGACACTGCTTCAGATATATAAAGATGTTCGACAAGATCTGATAAGTATACAGAAAGTTATGCATTACTGTTGTTTGCTGTTGCATTAAATTTAGAATTAGGCATTGGGAACTTAATAGTCACTTCTTGAATTTATGAAAATAAGATGAACAGACTTGGTCACGGTGTGACATATATACCAAAGAACAGACTAACTATGTGATCGAAATCTTATCCTTAACTTAAGAGGTTATACCTGTTATTTTGTTGAAGAGTTTACGTTGCCATTCTATCAAAAGTTATATAAACAGAAATGTTTTGTTTTAATATCCTAAGTTCTAAACAAGAGATTAAGTTATTATTAACTAAACAGTTAAAATATGAGAAATTAAAAAGTCCTTGATTGGTTGTTATGAAGGTAATAGCAACAGCAGACTTATGTAGTAAAATAATCAGAAGATCGCAAATATTGAGATAATGAGAAACAGTTGATTATTTAAAACCAGTTGAAAAATATTGTCATACCCAAATACACAGATTATATTGTTTAGATACTATAGTGTATAACTAAGTAATTCCCTACATGTAATATTTACCTGTGAGCTGGAGAGCTACAAAATGGCTTGCTACCTCATGAATGTTATTGTGATGACTCTAATTTTTGTTTTCGTTTTTATTTGTTTCCCCCTTTTCTCAAATCTTTTCTTTCCATTCCTAGTTGGCGGTCCTGTCCTATCCTGCAACCATAAAGCACTTTATAAAAAAAATACTTGTGTAAGTAACCTATATCCTATCTATATTAATCTCACATTTCATCTAGATTATGGCTAAACAAATAAAACATATCACACACACCAACAAATTGCAACTATACTCCATCAATGCAAAAGGTCTTAACATACCACAAAAGAGATCCTTGGTACTGAGAGATGGTCGTAGTCAGGGAGCAGATGTGTTGTTTCTCCAAGAAACACACTTTAAAAAAGGAAGAGAACCCAATACATTTGCTAGCCAGTTCGGAATCTGCTTTTGGGCTTCACATCACAAACATAAGAAACAAGGTGTTGGTATCATAATCAAAAGAGGTATCCCCTTCACAGAACTAAATACCATCAGAGATAAAGAAGGTAGATACATTATAATTATCGGTATACTCTATAACAGACCAGTGACACTGGCTTCAATATATGCGCCTAACACAGGCCAACACAAATTCATTAAAAAGATCACTAATAAAATTTTAGATTACCAGAAAGGGCCACTTATAATGTGTGGGGATTTTAATATAGTTTTAAACCCGGAAATAGACAGCTCTTCACAGCGATCATCACTACCTACCTCACAGTTAAATAAAATAAAAACATACCTCAAACAAATTGTCGCCCAAGATGTCTGGAGAACCCTCCACCCGTCCAGTAGGGACTTGTAACATCCTTATGGGTAGTGATGGGTTAATCCTCCCAGCCTCCATCTCACCTTACATCACCTTTATAAGGCACACCTCTGTTTAGCATCATTGCTTGGTATTGAATGTTCTTCCTACTGAGATACTGGCCCTCCGTTTTCCACGGACTTCCTTTTGCTCTCAACTTATGTTATTTGTCTCTTACTGAGACTCTCTACAACCTTTTACTCAGATCTTGCTACTTACTGCCTAAACCGCAGAACCGGAACTTTCAGCAACCTTTTCCAGCTCCGGTTGCAACTTCTCCGGATTCTACAGGCTCAGCTGTTTGGCGGGTGACGTCACCGACGGCCGCAAAGGATCCATCCGCAACGCCACGCTGCAAACATCTCTCCGGCTGCTCTCTGCTACACCGCACCGCTCTGCTCAGTGCTAGTAGCAAACCTCACAGCCACAGGCAGCTTTGGTATCACAACAACGATTGGTAAACGTACTTTGACTTGTTATTATCTTCATATTGTCCCATAACTTGACTGCATTTTATCTTTATCTGTTTCTACGCTGCTCAACATTCTATGTGTGATCACTTGCTCTATATATTATATTCACCACCATGTTGTCTTGTTAGCCTCAGTGTCATTCAGACATTGACACTGAGCTAGCAAATAACTATATTAAATATCTTAAGCATTTCATATAGGTATCAGAATCTACCTATATATTTCAGTGCTTAGGATAACACACCTATATCTTACATTTATTGATGTATATTGTTTCTGGATTGTCAGCTCTATTTATCGAATCTATGAGAAACTCAGTATATCTACTTGCCGTAATAATAACAACACTTTGTATGTCTGTGTTGTTACAGGAATACCAAGCCCAAAAAAGATATATAGGTGTGATGAATCCTGTAGAGCTCTCTAATTATGTGGTCACTCTAGGCCAAAAGGTGGATCAATAAAATTCAGGCCTGAGAGATCTACAGGTAGAAAACCAAACCCTGAAGAATATAATTAAAGAAGGGCTAACCCCAGCACCTCATCACACTGACACCCCACCAGAGCCCCCTGTCAGCCCACCAGATAAATTTAGTGGTGACAGGAAGCAATTCAGACAGTTCATTAATGCTTGCACCTTATTCTTTACTTTAAAACCAAAAACCTTTGCAAATGATAAAATCAAGGTTTTGACAATGATATCCTATTTAAGGGGTGAACCCAGGGTTTGGGCTGACTCGCTTTATGAACAAAATAGTCCTATGTTAAACTCACTTGATGACTTCCTCAGCTCCTTATCCTCCCTATATGAGGACCCCCATAGACAAAGTACTGCAGAGCACAAACTCAGGAATCTTAAACAAAATAAAAGAGCTGTGGAGGATTACATTTCTGAGTTCAAAATCTGGCAATTAGATTCAGGCTGGAATCAGGTCTCCCTAAAAAGTCAGTTCAGACTAGGACTGTCAGAACATATTAAAAATGAGTTTGCTAGACTGGACTTACCAGATGATTTGGAAGGTCTAATGCAACTAAGCATTAAGATTGATCACAGAATTAGAGAGAGAAAACAGGAAAAGGTTTCTCATGACACCAATATTAGATACCATGATTTCAGAGGTCCTCCACAACTAAAGGGTACAGAGGAGCCAATGGATATCGGCGCCATCAAGGGACCTCTCACCCTAGAGGAGAAAAACAGACGTAGACTTAACCACTTATGTCTATATTGTGCTTCAAAGGAACACGATGTATCCTCTTGCCCAATACTTAAAAGAACTAAAAAGGGTAAGAATTGTGAGACAGTGTTTACCTTGAAAATTACCAACACCCAGGTAACAAACTGTATTATTCCAATCTCTTTACAGTGGGACCACCGCCGCCTCTGCTCTGAAGCTGTTATTGATTCTGGGGCATACTCCTGTTATATTGATCATGCACTTGTTAAGTTAAATAAAATACCACTTGTTAAGAAACAGAAACCTGTTCTGGTGCGCCTTATTGACGGTAAACAACTTGAGTCAGGGCCTATTACACACCAGACAGTACCTATACTGGTTACATCACAAAACAACCACCACGAGTACATAACTTTTGATGTACTTACCTCACCCATCTTTTCCTTGATTCTTGGGCTACAATGGCTTAGGTTACATCAACCCACGATACTATGGGAATCTAACACCGTGCTTTTCACCTCTCCTTACTGTCAGTCTACATGTACACCAAACATACCTATACTGTCAGTCACAGATGTTCAAATACCACACCAATATATAGAATTTGAACAAGTTTTTTGTAAAAAAGAGGCTGAAACACTCCCACCACATAGGCCATATGACTGCCCAATAGATTTAATCCCGGGATCCGATATTCCTTATGGGCACATTTTCCCACTATCTGAAAATGAGTTATCTCATTTAAAAACATACATAAACGATAACTTACGAAAAGGGTTTATAAGACCTTCCACCTCTCCAGCAGGAGCAGGTATCTTTTTCGTCAAAAACAAAGATCATTCCCTGCGTCCCATTGTAGATTATAGGGAATTGAATAAAAGGACTGTTAAAAACCGGTACCCCCTTCCTTTGATTCCAGAGTTAATTGAACATCTTAGGGGTGCATCTATATTTACAAAGCTTGATTTAAGGGGAGCATACAATTTGATAAGAATTAGACCAGGTGATGAATGGCTTACAGCGTTCAGAACCCGCTACGGATTGTATGAATACACCGTAATGCCTTTCGGGCTCTGTAACGCCCCTGCTACTTTTCAAAGGTACATAAATGATATATTCAGAGATTTACTTGACAGATCTATGGTGATTTACCTAGATGACATATTAATCTATTCATCTAACATCGATGAACACATCAAGTTAGTCAGAACTGTACTATCTAGGCTACAGGCACATCACTTGTACGTGAAACTAGAGAAGTGTATCTTCCACTCACAGGAGATTACATTTCTGGGATACCACATTACACCACAAGGTATTTCCATGGAAACCGACAAGGTTTCAACTATACTTAACTGGCCAATCCCAAAAACAAAGAAAGACGTTCAGAAGTTTCTTGGTTTTTCTAATTTTTACCGGAAATTTATAAAGAATTTAGCTAGCATAACAAAACCCCTAACTGATCTAACAAAGAACCAAACACCATTCCTATGGTCACAGAGCACAAACAAAGTTTTCCAGTATTTGAAAACATGTTTCACTACAGCACCCATACTTTCTTTTCCCAAATCAAACCTCCAATATATCTTAGAGGTTGACGCCTCCCATTACGCAATTGGTGCCATCCTTTCCCAACGACCCTCACCCCAAGAACCCATACACCCCATAGCTTTCTATTCTAGAGTTCTAACAACTTCAGAACTAAATTATCATATTGGAGAGAAGGAGCTACTTGCTATGAAAGCAGCCCTAGAGCATTGGAGGCATCTTCTAGAGGGTACTGACAAACCCATCCAAATTTACACAGATCATAGAAACCTTCAATACCTCAAGACCCATAGGACATTGACTTCTAGACAAGTCAGATGGAGTCTATTTTTTTCAAGGTTCACATACAACATAACCTATAGACCCGCTTCAAAAAAAAAAAAAGCTGACATCCTTTCAAGACTACCTGAATTACCTACTGTACAACCACCATATGGAACTATTATTCCAGAACACTGTTTTGCGAATCACTTGGTTTACTTTTTAATGAAGGATCTTCCTTCCAAGAACATCAGCGAAATGATGTTACATTGCCACAACACTTGCTAAAAAGGGGTACTGATGGATTATACCATAAAGACAATATGGTGTATGTACCCCCATCTTTAAGAATGTTAATTCTCAAATCCATGCATGATTCAACCTTAACGGGTCACCCAGGGGTACAAAGGACCCTAGAACTAACTAAGAGATCTTACTGGTGGCCACATATGTCCACAGATATACTGAAATATATTCAGTCATGTGACATTTGCACAACCTGCAAGATTGAAAAACACAAGCCGGTAGGATATCTACTTTCACTACCCATACCTGAAAAACCTTGGACTCATATTGCTGCTGACTTTATAGTCGAACTACCAAAATCCAGCAATAATACTACAGTCATGGTGGTTGTTGACTTGTTCACGAAAATGGCACACTTCATTCCGTTCCACAAACTGCCAACCTCTATGGAATCCGCTTCACTACTTATTGATAACGTCATAAAACTACATGGGTTGCCTCTATCAATTACTACGGACAGAGGAACGCAATTTACTTCTAGAATGTGGAGAGAACTCTGTAAGGCTCTTTCCATTGAGCAACGGTTGAGTACCGCATACCATCCCCAGACTAACGGTCAAACGGAGAGAACGAATCAGTGGTTGGAAGAATATCTTAGATGTTTTGCTACGCAAAATCAGGATAACTGGTCATCACTACTTCCATTAGCAGAGTTTGCCCATAACAACGCCTATCATTCCACCATCAAAACCACTCCGTTCTTCGCCAACTATGGATTTCATCCATTGTTCCATGTCAACCCACAAAACGACAGTCAGTGCCCAGTAGTTAATGACACCACTAACAATATCGCTGAAACCTTCTCTATTCTGGCCGACAACATTAAGACTGCTCAGAACAGACAGAAAGTCTACTATAATTTAAGGAGGAAACCAGCACCCGAATATATGATAGGAGATCTGGTGTGGCTGTCAACCAGGAACCTCCGTCTCAGTACACCCACTAGGAAATTGAATAGGTTCTACATTGGACCCTTCCCAGTTAAGAGGATAATAAACTCCAACGCGGTCACTTTGCAACTCCCTGAAGACTATAGGATACATCCCACCTTTCACGTTAACCTGCTAAAGCCATACAAAGAACTAAGGAATCCATCTACAAGTTCTACTACTCAGGTTCCTGTTATTCCAAACTGTGAATTTGAGGTGGAGAAAATATTAGACTCTAGAAGAGTATCTGGCCGGTTGCAGTACCTAATTCATTGGAAAGGCTATTCGTCCGAAGATGATTCCTGGGAACCTTCCGTTAATCTGTCCGCTCCAAGACTGATATCTATCTTCCATCGGCGTAACCCAGACAGGCCTCATCCTTGAACCCCAGAGTGGTTCATTTTGGGGGACCCCTCTGTAACATCCTTATGGGTAGTAATGGGTTAATCCTCCCAGCCTCCATCTCACCTTACATCACCTTTATAAGGCACACCTCTGTTTAGCATCATTGCTTGGTATTGAATGTTCTTCCTACTGAGATACTGGCCCTCCGTTTTCCACGGACTTCCTTTTGCTCTCAACTTATGTTATTTGTCTCTTACTGAGACTCTCTACAACCTTTTACTCAGATCTTGCTACTTACTGCCTAAACCGCAAAACCGGAACTTTCAGCAACCTTTTCCAGCTCTGGTTGCAACTTCTCCGGATTCTACAGGCTCAGCTGTTTGGCGGGTGACGTCACCGACGGCCGCAAAGGATCCATCCGCAACGCCACGCTGCAAACATCTCTCCGGCTGCTCTCTGCTACACCGCACCGCTCTGCTCAGCGCTAGTAGCAAACCTCACAGCCACAGGCAGCTTTGGTATCACAACGATTGGTAAACGTACTTTGACTTGTTATTATCTTCATATTGTCCCATAACTTGACTGCATTTTATCTTTATCTGTTTCTACGCTGCTCAACATTCTATGTGTGATCACTTGCTCTATATATTATATTCACCACCATGTTGTCTTGTTAGCCTCAGTGTCATTCAGACATTGACACTGAGCTAGCAAATAACTATATTAAATATCTTAAGCATTTCATATAGGTATCAGAATCTACCTATATATTTCAGTGCTTAGGATAACACACCTATATCTTACATTTATTGATGTATATTGTTTCTGGATTGTCAGCTCTATTTATCGAATCTATGAGAAACTCAGTATATCTACTTGCCGTAATAATAACAACACTTTGTATGTCTGGGTTGTTACAGGACTACACGTTTTACTCATATCCTCACGAGACTTACACTAGAATAGATTACATGTTTACAGACGTAAGTGGCTTGGCACTATTTAAATCAGCTAAAATTAACTCAATCACTTGGTCGGACCACTCAGCGGTGGTGAGCTCCCTCGTATGGCCATCTAAACCTATTAAGGATTTTGTTTGGCGGCTAGATGATTATTTATTTACCGACCCTATCAATGCACTAAAAATTGATAAAGCACTAACAGAATACTTCCAATTTAATACTTCACCATTAACATCTCCTCAAACATTATGGGAAGCACACAAAAGCGTCATACGAGGTGAAATGATGGCTATAAAAGCATACCATAATAAACTTAAAAGAGAAGCAGTTAAGACATTCTTAGATAAAATCCAACAATTGGAAGACAGACATATACATTCTCCTTCTAATAAGGAGATACTAAGGGAACTGACTACCGAAAAGCAAAAACTAGCATCACACCTATCCAAAGAAATTAAGAGAAAAGCATTTCATAACCGACAAAAATACTGATGGATCAATAACTACAGAGTTATATAGAAGACCAACATCTTCAAATAGTCTACTGCATAGTATTAGTGCACATGCCCCTGGCACAATGAAGAGTTTACCAACTGGAGAATTTTTAAGACTTCACCGTAACTGTTCGGAAGATCAAGTTTTTAATAATTCAGTTTTTAAAACTGAATTAGAAGAAAGATTGGTGAACAGAGGATACAGTAAAAGGTCAATTAAGAGAGCTAAATATAGAGCTCTATATACATCAAGGCAGAATTTACTGTATAAAAAAATCTAAAAAAAAAAGCTCCAAGAAAAGCTCCAATGTACCGAGATTAATTATGACATACAATGCACAAACTCCTGAAGTGCTCAATATTATAAAGACATACTGGAATATACTGATGATGGATTCCGCATTGAAATCAATACTAGGAGAAAGACCCTCCTTTGGATTCAGGAGAACTAAAAACATCAAAGACATTGTAACTAGTAGTCATTTTCAAAGGAAAAGAACAATTTCTGCCTTCAATCCAGGAGCCCACAAGTGTGGTAATTGTAGCACATGTAAATAAATATATGCAGGACACAGAAACAATCCAAGATAGATTTGGTAAAAACCATAACATCAAACAATATATAAGCTGTAACACTGAAAGTGTTATATATGTATTACAATGCACCTGTAATTTATTTTATGTGACGATGACTTCAAGAAAACTCCGTACGAGACTTATGGAGCATCTCAGAAACATAAAAAATGCCACTAAAGATAAAGAAGAACTTAAAACTTTAACTAGTGTAGTTGCACATTTTTGGAAATTCCATAATTCAAACAAGAGTGGCCTGAAATGCTGGGGCATAGAAAAACCTTGAATCAGCATAACTTAAATCAGAGAGCCGTTGGATATATTTATTAAATTCGGTCCAACCTTGAGGCTTGAATAAACTAAACAACTTCTATGTTTATTTATAACATCTTGTATAAAGGAATAGAATTAATCACATTAATTGAATAAGTATTTAATACTAGGAATCAAACTGGTCCAATATCAAAGTACTACTATTTACTAACACCTTATTTTACCTTCATGGTGATAATTACGCATAATACACAGATTTACAGTATGGACAAAATAAAAAACTTTTTCTTCAGGGATTAGGATTAGAAGTGAGCACAATATGTTTGAACACAGTAAGAATCACTTTAAGGAATTATTTTTCACACTATTTTAGTTTAGTTATTTTTCACATAGTATTTTGTTGGATGTCAAAATTAGAGTGGCATGTCTGCACTATCACTACACTATTTAATATTATTTCATTTATTAGGTATACTATTCATATTCACATTCCATAATAAACTTTTCTTTCAATTAGTGACCACTGAAAACTCTGGATATTTGCACAGATGTAAATTGATCATGTTGATTAGCATGTTACAGCAGTAAAATAAGCATATTCACTCAGATTTAGATGTTCTAAATCTCTCAATACTACTAGTTCTTCTTCAGACCTGATTCCTTCACTGGGATGCTGTGAAAAGTGTTTTTTAAAATATCTTCCTAATATAAACTACACAATTTAATATTATTTCATTTATTAGGTATATCATTCATTTTCACATTCCATAATAAACTTTTCTTTCAATTATTGACTACTGAAAACTCTGGATATTTGCCAAGATGTAAATTGATCATGTTGATTAGCATGTCACAGCAGTAAAATATGCATATTCACTCAGATTTATTTAATACACCTTGTCAGATTAATAATTCTAGTACTTTATTCACTGAAGATCAAGTGTACATCTTGCAACATATTAGCTTAAGTTGTATATTAGAATCTGGTAGAAAGTAATTCTAAAATCACCATGAGTCAAGCACTATCTGAATCAATCAGGATATTCCTATAGGGATATGACCTCTATACTACTGATAACATCCAAAAAGAATCAGTACTCTAGGTTACATAGTGTTATAATAGCCCCATACTGCGATCACCAGACCAATTTAATAGTTTTGGGGAATGCTGACAGGGTCAGTGCCCATTAGTTGAATTGGAACAGGCCTAAGCAGTTTAAGATCTTATCCCCTATTCAAGTTTACATGTAGGTGCAGCCCTTGATTGAGAGGCTTTGATAGGGATAGGTTTCTCCTTTTTCAGGAAGCTGTGTTTTAGTCGGTTCAAGGCCTCCCAAAGAAGGATTGTTTTCTGTTCTATGTTCCTAGGAACTCTGAAGGCTCAGGTAGATGGGATCTCCAACCTATTCATTGTTCCATAATTAGGAATGAACTTTCAGATCTATTCTGATCTAGAACTTTAAACAAGTTCCTACTTTTGAAATGGAAACTATTTAGACTTTTCTGTGAGGTCAATTTATGTCCTCACAAGATTTTAAGGCTGTCTATCTGTAATGTCCCTATTTCTAGGAATATCATCAAGATTTGCTTTTTGGACAAGTTTTTTCAGTTTGTTCCTCTTCCATTTGTTCTGGCTGCAGTTCTCAGAATATTCTCTAAGGTACTGGATACCCTCTAATCTGTAATCAGTTTTCAGGTTATTGCAGAGCTGGTTTGGATGATATTTTTTTGGTTCAAAGTCCATCTTTTGATTCTGCAGTATTTATCTTCTGCAGAATATTGTTGTTTCTTCAACAACATGGTAGGAAAATAATTTTTCCAAAAAGTTTACAGATTCCTTAGATATAGATTGCTTTCCAAGGGTTTTTTTTTATATAGATTCAGTTTCTTTGAGCCTTTCTTTGGCTAAAGCTGGGGTTTTCCTTTTAGAACCTTCAGTCTCTGTTTTTTTCCTTCAGTTGCTCTTTGTTTGGAGAGGTTAGGCCTTATGTTTCAGTTTTGGTTGCTATTCTATTTATTCTCTTCCACATGAGTTCTCTTCAGCTTTGTATTTTTTTTCCAATGATACAGAGACCTTTCTCAATTGTCTGTTGTCTTGTAGATGAGATATTAGCTCTTTATGCAGGGGGCTTCTTTTGTCTGTAATCTCTAAAGATGCATTTTTTTCATGACAGGGGACCATCTGGGGGTTTCTGAAAGCATAAGGAGTTTAGTTGCCTTAGGATGTGTGGCTACTGTTGATGTTTTAGATAGCCCTTTAGAGTTTGCCTCTATTAAAAGGGAATTTGTTTCTCTGTTTCAGATTAGACTATGTTACATCTGTAGCTTATGTCAATTATCAGGGGGAACTTACAGTTTCCTAATTAGTAGAATAGCATCTCTATTTCTTTCCTGGAGTTTTTGCTGTCTGATTTCTACTGTTCATGTTCCAGGACTGTATAACTTCCAATAGGAAGAGTGGTCTCTTTATCTGGCTATGTTCCATCTATATAGTTCTGATGGCTTCCAGGTTTGATCTCATTTTTCCCATGGGAATGTGTAAGATCCAGGGATCTTCAAACTGTGTTTGTGGATGTGGATTCTGGCTAGCCTATAATTTTTTCCACCTTTAGTCTTTTATCACATTGTGAATTCCCCGTTTTGGCAGGAAGAGCTTTGGTGATTCTGTTTTGCTCCTACTTGTTCCTGCAGTATATGATTTGCATATCTGATTCTGCTATCTAGTTTCTCTCCATGGTTGCTTTTAGACCTTCTATTTTAGGGTCCTGCTTTCTATATGGATTCTAATTCTCTTGGCTTGATGAAATGGAGATAGAATCAGAAATCCTTTGAACTATTTGTTTAGTTATTGAGTTTCTTATTCAGGCTGGTAAATATGTGACTAGGAGGATGGTTATTTAAAGGTCTGGAAGTCCTGAATTTATTGGTAACATAGTAACATAGTAGAAAAGGTTGAAAAGGTTGAAAAAAGACCAAAGTCCATCAAGTTCAACCTATATAAATCTAAAATACTTACAAAAAGTTCCAGTTAAGCTTAAATAACACCACTAAAAGGTGATATATTTAATACAAGCAATCATATCCATGAATTGTGTTTATATACAGAAATGTATCCAGACTATTTTTAAATTTATCTAGGTTTTTGGTATTCACTACCTCATTTGGTAATGAGTTCCACAATTTTATTGTTTTTACAGTGAAAAAATGTTTCCGTTGCAGGAGATTAAATCTCCTTTCCTCCAACCTTAAATTGGGACCCCTTGTCAGAAACAATTTTCTTGGAATAAACAGAGCTTCTGCCATCTCTGTATATGGACCTTGAATATATTTATATAAAGTAATCATGTCACCTCTCAAGAGCCTTTTTTCTAAAGAAAACAGACCCAGTTTGGCTAGCCTCTCCTCATAGGTTAAAATATCCAATCCCCTTATTAGCTTTGTGGCCCTTCTCTGAATTTTTTCTAGTTCTGCAATATCTTTTTTTGCAATCGGTCTCCAGAACTGCACTACATACTCAAGGGGAGGTCTTACCAGGGTTTTATATAGTGACAGAATTATGCTTTCCTCCCTTGAATCAATGCCTCTTTTAATACATACTAGTATCTTATTAGCCTTAGAAGCCACTGCCCTGCATTGTGCACCCATCTTTAGCTTGTTTTCTATTACTACTCCCAAATCCCTTTCCTCCTCTGTTTGGCTAAGTCTTGTCCCATTTAAAAAATATGTTGTGGTACAAACCTGCACAACGGAGCACTTCTGAGATCCTTAAGTCAAAGCTTGGAAATAATCTTCAGTAGGCTCAAATGGAGAGAGGGTAAGGGGATCGTATCCCAAAGAAAAAATACAAGGGCAGTAGCTACTTTTCCAAGTGCGTCTGCAAATGCACTAAAAGTAGATATGATATCTAGGTGGTGGAAAAAAGAGCGCTCCAAACCCATATGTAAAAAAAAAATTCCAACTCTTTATTAAGTCATATAAAAACATGCATAGATAAAAGCGTTCAGCATAGTGTGCAAAATACAGGTAGATGAACATGTGCAAACAGCAAACGTTTCATGCATATGCGCACTTGGTCTCTGATTGTTTGAACACCTGTTCATGATCCTATTTAAGCCAAACGTTCTTAAAGAGATACAACCTGTAATTGTTTATGTTTCAAGGAGCCTAAAACATTTACCTATGTACTTAACTTATATGTGTACAGGGAGTGCAGAATTATTAGGCAAGTTGTATTTTTGAGGATTAATTTTATTATTGAACAACAACCATGTTCTCAATGAACCCAAAAAACTCATTAATATCAAAGCTGAATAGTTTTGGAAGTAGTTTTTAGTTTGTTTTTAGTTATAGCTATTTTAGGGGGATATCTGTGTGTGCAGGTGACTATTACTGTGCATTATTATTAGGCAACTTAACAAAAAACAAATATATACCCATTTCAATTATTTATTTTTACCAGTGAAACCAATATAACATCTCAACATTCAAAAATATACATTTCTGACATTCAAAAACAAAACAAAAACAAAACAGTGACCAATATAGCCACCTTTCTTTGCAAGGACACTCAAAAGCCTGCCATCCATGGATTCTGTCAGTGTTTTGATCTGTTCACCATCAACATTGCGTGCAGAAGCAACCACAGCCTCCCAGACACTGTTCAGAGAGGTGTACTGTTTTCCCTCCTTGTAAATCTCACATTTGATGATGGACCACAGGTTCTCAATGGGGTTCAGATCAGGTGAACAAGGAGGCCATGTCATTAGATTTTCTTCTTTTATACCCTTTCTTGCCAGCCACGCTGTGGAGTACTTGGATGCGTGTGATGGAGCATTGTCCTGCATGAAAATCATGTTTTTCTTGAAGGATGCAGACTTCTTCCTGTACCACTGCTTGAAGAAGGTGCCTTCCAGAAACTGGCAGTAGGACTGAGAGTTGAGCTTGACTCCATCCTCAACCTGAAAAGGCCCCACAAGCTCATCTTTGATGATACCAGCCCAAACCAGTACTCCACCTCCACCTTGCTGGCGTCTGAGTCGGACTGGAGCTCTCTGCCCTTTACCAATCCAGCCATGGGCCCATCCATCTGGTCCATCAAGACTCACTATCATTTCATCAGTCCATAAAACCTTAGAAAAATCAGTCTTGAGATATTTCTTGGCCCAGTATTGACGTTTCAGCTTGTGTGTCTTGTTCAGTGGTGGTCGTCTTTCAGCCTTTCTTACCTTGGCCATGTCTCTGAGTATTGCACACCTTGTGCTTTTGGGCACTCCAGTGATGTTGCAGCTCTGAAATATGGCCAAACTGGTGGCAAGTGGCATCTTGGCAGCTGCACGCTTGACTTTTCTCAGTTCATGGGCAGTTATTTTGCGCCTTGGTTTTTCCACACGCTTCTTGCGACCCTGTTGACTATTTTGAATGAAACGCTTGATTGTTCGATGATCACGCTTCAGAAGCGTTGCAATTTTAAGAGTGCTGCATCCCTCTGCAAGATATCTCACTATTTTTGACTTTTCTGAGCCCGTCAAGTCCTTCTTTTGACCCATTTTGCCAAAGGAAAGGAAGTTGCCTAATAATTATGCACACCTGATATAGGGTGTTGATGTCATTAGACCACACCCCTTCTCATTACAGAGATGCACATCACCTAATATGCTTAATTGGTAGTAGGCTTTCAAGCCTATACAGCTTGGAGTAAGACAACATGCATAAAGAGGATGATGTGGTCAAAATACTCATTTGCCTAATAATTCTGCGCTCCCTGTATATGTCACTCTATTATATTATATTGTGTTGTTTTTAGATACAATTAAACACTAATCTTAATTTATTTATTCATATTGATATATATTAATGTGTTTGTATAGCTATATATCTATATTTATTGAGTGAAAAGAGTTAAATAACTATATGGAAGATATACTTTATGTACAAAATGACCTAAATAGTTTTATTCTTTTTGTTGTTTCAAATAGATAATTCTCTGATACTGAACTGATATGTTAGGTTTTAGACTATTTAGCAAATAGATCTAGATCTCTCCTCATATTGAGACCCAATGGATGAGTAGTTTGCAAATTAAACATCCAGAGAATTTCTCTTTTGTCAAAGGTCATCTCCCTGTCTCCTCCTCTTCTCCAGAGGGGAACAAAATCTATACCCTGGACCATTAGAGCTGATGTGTCAGAGTTATGTAATGTCTTGAAGTGTCTGGACACAGGTGCATCTGAATAGTCATCTTCTATGGAGCGTAAGTGCTCCAAAAATCTCTCTTTTAACGGTCTCTTCATTTCCCTGTATATTGTTTGGAACAGATTTTGCATTTGAGGAGATAAATCACATGTGTAGTTACACAGTTTATATAGTAGTTAATTTTATAATTCTTATTGGTAACTGTGGATATGACTTCTTCTCCCTCACATACAAAATCACATGTTCTACATATAAGACGTCTGCATTTGTGAAAGCCTCTCTTTTGTTGCAGCCAACATTAAGTTTTTTTGGTTTAAGATCAGAAGGTGAAAGATAGTTGGCAAGGGTTTTACCTTTTCTAGATATGAAATCACAGCCATTTTGCATAATGTCTTTCAGTATGGGGTCAGAATAAAGAATGGGTATTGAGTCTTTTATGATATTACATATTTTGTTATATTCAAGACTATATGTGGTAATGAATTAGATTTTTTGGCTATTCTGTTCACTTTTTTGTTTATTTTTGTATTTGAGCAAATCCTGTCATTTAGTTATGTCTACACTTTGTTTGGCTTTTGTCAAGACCTTTTCAGTGTAACCCCTGTAAGCCTTTTTGTTGCTTCTTTTGATTGTTTCTGTAAATGCTAAGCCACAATTATTATTTTTGAGGTACTGGCAAAAGTCAACCGCTTCATCTTCACTGCCATCGAACACAAATAATAGATCATCAATATATCTATAAAATTGGATAATTTTCTCTCTGTGGGGATTTCTATCTCCATAGACGTTGGACAGCTCCCACCAACCCATAAAAAGGTTTGCGTATGATGGGGCAAACTTGGCCCCCATAGCTGTCCCACGTCTCTGGAGATAGAAATTGTTCTGAAACATAAAAAAGTTATGACTCAAAAGATATTCTACAGCCCTCAAAAGAAAAATCTTTGTAGGAGGTGAAAAATCACTATATTGTTCCAAAAAATATTCAATGGCAGTAATGCCTTTTCCATGTTGTATGGTGGTGTAAAGTGAGGAAACATCTGCTGTGATAAATCTGTATGATGGTTTCTTGGATTCTGTTTAAAAGGGCAGTAGTGTCTTGTATATAACTTGAAAAAAGGAATCTATAAGTAGTGATGCCGCGGACCTAAAATTTTGCGTTCGCGAACAGCGAACGCGTACTTCTGCAAAAGTTCGCGAACGGACGAACCGGGTGAACCGCCATAGACTTCAATAGGCAGGCAAATTTTAAAACCCACAGGGACTCTTTCTTGCCACAAAAGTGATGGAAAAGTTGTTTCAAGGGGACTAACACCTGGACTGTGGCATGCCGGAGGGGGATCCATGGCAAAACTCCCATTGAAAATTACATAGTTGATGCAGAGTCTGTTTTTAATCCATAAAGGGCATAAATAACCTAAAATTCCTAAATTGTTTGGAATAACGTGCTTTAAAAATCAGGTATGATGTTGTATCGTTCAGGTAGTGTAAGGGTTACACCCGCTTCACAGTGACAGACCAAACTCCCCGTTAAAATGCACAACCACAAACTCCCCATTTGCACAAGGTTGGATACCAAGCTAGCCATGTCCCGTTCCTTGTCCTCACTGATGTCACTGCACGTGCAATCACTTCCTGGGGTAACAGAAAATGCTCCACCCACAAGATGCTCCTATTATATTACTGCACTGAGGATGCTGCCTGTATCTGTGTATCCTGCTCCCTGGCCGGAGAGCACAGGGGACACCAGGTCGAGCTGCTGAATGAGGCTTCTGCGAAGAAGAAAAAGAAACTGAAAAAGTGTTCTGCAAAAACTGACTACAAAGAGATAGGAGACTGAGAAAAGAGTCCACAGTCTGCAGAAGCACAGTAGAGGGGTGCAAGAGAAAGCAGCTGGTGTAACAGAGAGACTGACTGCCCTGGTTAGGGACATCAGGAAACAGCTGGAAGACCTAGAGAAGCGAGTTCTGAGTGAGATCACCCGGCAGCAGGAGAAGGTTGTACTCACAATCTCTGATCTGATCCAGCAGCTGGGAAAAAATGAATGATGAGCAAACCAGGAAGATTTGTCACATTGAGGAGCTGTGCAACATGACTGACCCATTAACTGTCCTACAAGAACAGGAATCACACAGAGAGGAGATGCTTGGTCGGTCCTCCTACTTCCAATTTGGGGCACTGCACGTGGAATCTAATGTGCCACCAGATAGGAGTGGTGTGTTAACTAGTACTATTCTTATCGGTTTAATCCCTATTATGTCCCCTATCAGGGAACGTGTATATGGCATCGATTTTAGGAACCCAGAGATGATTTTAGGAACCGGGAGATGGAAAAAGATGCTTGGTCGGTCCGTCCATGAGATAGATAGATACATAGATTAGATAGATAGATCAATAGAAGCAATAGATACATTTGATGATAGATACGATAGATAGATAGATAGATAGATAGATAGATAGATTTGATAGATAAATAGATTTGATAGATAGATAATTTCCCAGACAGAGAATTACAAGATGGGCGGACTGGGACCCATGGTAAGGTTCCCCGAGGTAGTTGCGGCACCCGAGGCTCTGATTAGAACAGAGCACTCTGTGTATCTGCCCTCGGCCGAAATCGGAACATTCTTTAGCTTTCTGCCTGTCGGCCAAATGTCCGTCTGCCAAATGTCTGTCTGCCAAATGTCCTTCTGCATTTTGTCAGAGCACCGCATGCAATCTACTGTGCCACCAGATATGAGTAGTGTGTTAACTAGTACTATTCTTATCAGTTTAATCCCTGTTATGTCCCCTATCAGGGGACGTGTATATGGCATCGATTTTAGGAACCCGGAGAGGATTTTAGGAACCGGGAGATGGAAAAAGATGCTTGGACACCCAGTACAGGTCGTTCTCCTTCAGCCTTTTTATACGAGAGTCCCTCAACAGGCACGACAGCATGAAAGACCCCATATGCCATTACTTCCTTTTGCACAATTGAGTACAGGTATGGCATCGATTTTAGGAACCCGGAGATGATTTTAGGAACCGGGAGATGGAAAAAGATGCTTGGACACCCAGTACAGGTCGTTCTCTTTCAGCCTTTTTATACGAGGGTCCCTCAACAGGCACGACAGCATGAAAATACCCCATATGCCATTACTTCCTTTTGCACAATCGAGTACAGGTATGGCATAGATTTTAGGAACCCGGAGATGATTTTAGGAACCGGGAGATGGAAAAAATGCTTGGACACCCAGTACAGGTCGTTCTCCTTCAGCCTTTTTATACGAGGGTCCCTCAACAGGCACGACAGCATGAAAGACACCATATGCCATTACTTCCTGTTGCACAATTGAGTACAGGTATGGCATCGATTTTAGGAACCCGGAGATGATTTTAGGAACTGGGAGATGGAAAAAATGCTTGGACACCCAGTACAGGTCGTTCTCCTTCAGCCTTTTTATATGAGGGTCCCTCAACAGGCATGACAGCATGAAAGACCCCATATGCCATTACTTCCTTTTGCACAATTGAGTACAGGTATGGCATCGATTTTAGGAACCCGGAGATGATTTTAGGAACCGGGAGATGAAAAAAGATGCTTGGACACCCAGTACAGGTCGTTCTCCTTCAGCCATTTTATACAAGGGTCCCTCAAAAGGCACGACAGCATGAAATACCCCATATGCCATTACTTCCTTTTGCACAATCGAGTAGAGGTATGGCATTGATTTTAGGAATCCGGAGATGATTTTAGGAACCGGGAGATGGAAAAAGATGCTTGGTCAGTCCGGCCACGAGATAGATAGATACATAGATTGGATAGATAGATCAATAGATGCAATAGATACATTTGATGATAGATACGATAGATAGATAGATTTGATAGATAAATAGATAGATTTGATAGATAGATAATTTCCCAGATAGAGAATTACAAGATGGGCAGTCTGGGACCCATGGTAAGGTTCCCAGAGGCAGTTGCGAGGCCCGAGGCTCTGAATTTGGGGCACTGCGCGTGCAATCTACTGTGCCACCAGATATGAGTGGTGTGTCAAGTAGTACTATTCTTATCAGTTTAATCCCTGTTACGTCCCCCATCAGGGGACGTGTATATGGCATTGATTTATGAAATTTTGCCGTGTACCTTCTACTGCGGTGTCCCAATAGCTACAAATTTTTGGAACGCTTCAGACTCCACCAGCTTGTATGGTAAGCTGGCAGGCTAATAGTTCAGACAAGCCAGCTGTCAGACGCTGGGCAAGGGGGTAAGTTTGTGACATTGGCTTCTTACGCTCAAACATGTCCTTGACAGACACCTTGAAAGACACAGTGTCAAGGTTCCGAGCGGAAGCTATAGAAGATTGGGTGTCCTGTGTTAGCCAGTCAACTATGTGCTCTGAAGTTTTCGAGTTCAGGGTACGTGGACTCTGAACACTGGGCATTATTCTAGGGACAAAGGGAATCACGGAACCACAACCACGACAGCCCCTGCGGGGTGGCCTGCCTCTGCCTGTCATTTTTTTTTTTAATCAGTGGTACTATGCGTGCAAGCTACTGTGACAACAGATATGAGTGGTGTGTTAACTAGTACTATTATTATCAATTTAATCCCTGTTACATCCCCTATCAGGGGACGTGTATATGGCATGGATTTTAGGAACCAGGAGATGGAAAAAGATGCTTTGTCGGTCCTCCTACTTCAAATTTGGGGCACTGCGCGTGCAATCTAATGTGCCACCAGATAGGAGTGGTGTGTTAAGTAGTACTATTCCTATCAGTTTTATCCCTGTTATGTGCCTTTTTTTTGTTTGATTTTTGAAGCCACAGTGTAGCACCAGAGACCAGAAAAATTTGGCATGTACACATGCCTGAAAAATTAGGTATTGTTGCAGACGCTGCAGTAGCAGCGGCCAAAAAAATTGATGTTTGTTTCCCTGAAAGTGCCCTAAAACATGGCGGCTTGAACCCTAGTTGGTGGCAGATAAGTCACGCAAGTCATCCTGCATACGGAGATAAAATACAGCAGTGTGTGGACCATTTTTAGCCCAAGGCAGCTCATCTCATCAGGCCTTTTTTACTCTAATGTATCGCCCAATGTCAGTCCCTTCAGGATCCATCCCTCATTCATCTTAATAAAGGTGAGGTAATCAACACTTTTTTGACCTAGGCGACTTCGTTTCTCAGTGACAATACCTCCTGCTGCACTGAAGGTCCTTTCTGACAGGACACTTGAAGCGGGGCAGGCCAGAAGTTCTATGGCAAATTGGGATAGCTCAGGCCACAGGTCAAGCCTGCACACCCAGTAGTCAAGGGGTTCATCGCTCCTCAGAGTGTCGAGATCTGCAGTTAAGGCGAGGTAGTCTGCTACCTGTCGGTTGAGTCGTTCTCTGAGGCTGGACCCCGAAGGGCTGTGGCGATGCATAGGAGTTAAAAAGGTCTGCATGTCCTCCATCAACAACACGTCTGTAAAGCGTCCTGTCATTGCCGGTGTGGTCGTGGGAGGAGGAGTATTACTTTCACCTCTTCCCCTGTTAGATTCCCGTTGTGCTGTGACATCACCCTTATACGATGTGTAAAGCATACTTTTTAATTTATTTTTGAACTGCTCCATCCTTTCCGACTTGTGGGAATTCAGTAACATTTCAAGCACTTTATGCTTATACCGGGGGTCTAGTAGCGTGGACACCCAGTACAGTTCGTTCTCCTTCAGCTTTTTTATACGAGTGTCCCTCAACAGGCACAACAGCATGAAAGACCCCATTTGCACAAGGTTGGATTCCGAGTGACTCATGTCCCGTATCTTCTTCCCCCCAGCCATGTACAACACCACGGGTACCAGATAGGTGACATCAAGCACCCTGGGATGCCTGTTGTGCTTGGTCTTCCTCCTCCTCCTCAAAGCCACATTCCTCCTCTGACTCCTCTTCCTCAAAATCCTCTTCCTGCGTTGCCGCTGGTCCAGCAAGCGATGCTGATAAGGCTGTTTCTGGTGGTGATGGTGACCACAACTCTTCCTCTTCCTCTTCACGCTCATCTATGGCCTGATCCAGCACACTCGCAGGGCATACTCCAGGAAGAAAACAAATGGTATGATGTCGCTGATGGTGCCTTCGGTGCGACTGACTAGGTTTGTCACCTCCTCAAAAGGACGCATGAGCCTACAGGCATTGCACATGAGTGTCCAGTAACGTGGCAAAAAAATTCCCAGCTCCCCAGAGGCTGTCCTAGCACCCCGGTCATACAAATACTTGTTAACGGCTTTTTCTTGTTGGAGCAGGCGGTCAAACATTAGGAGTGTTGAATTCCAATGTGTCGGGCTGTCGCAAATCAATCACCTCACTGGCAGGTTGTTTTGCCGCTGGATATCGGACAAGTGCACCATGGCCATGTAGGAACGCTTAAAATGGCCACACACCTTCCTGGCCTGCTTCAGGGTGTCCTGTAAGCCTGGGTACTTATGCACAAAGCATTGTACAATCAGATTACACACATGTGCCATGCACGGCACATGTGTCAACTTGCCCAATTTCAATGCCGCCACCAAATTACTTCTGTTGTCAGAAACCACTTTGCCGATCTACAGTTGGTGCGGATTAAGCCACTGATCCACCTGTGTGTTCAGGGTGGACAGGAGTGCTGCTGCGGTGTGACTCTCTGCTTTCAGGCAAGTCAACCCAAAGACGGCGTGACACTGCCATATCCGGGATGTGGAATAGTACCTGGGGAGCTGGGGGGTGCCGTTGATGTGGAGCAAGACACAGCAGCAGAAGAGGACTCAGCCGAGGAGGTTATGGAAGAGGATGGAGTAGGAGGAGTAGAGGAGGTGGCAGCAGGCCTGCCAGCAAGTCGTGGCGGTGTCACCAACTCCTCTGCAGAGCTAGGCATTCCATGTTGGTAGCCATCAGCAGGTTTACCCAATGCGCAGTGTAGGTGATATACCTGCCCTGACCATGCTTTGCAGACCAGCTATCAGTGGTCATATGGACCCTTGCCCCAACACTGTGTGCCAGACATGCCATTACTTCCTTTTGCACAATCGAGTATAGGTTGGGGATTGCCTTTTGTGCAAAGAAATTTCTGCCGGGTGTCCCAATAGCTACAAATTTTTTGAACGCCTCAGACTCCACCAGCTTGTATGGTAAAAGCTGGCGGGCTAAGAGTTCAGACAAGCCAGCTGTCAGACGCCGGGCAAGGGGGTGACTTGGTGACATTGGCTTCTTACGCTCAAACATGTCCTTGACAGACTATGGGCAGATGAGCAGGAACTGCTCCGGAAGAGAGACGGATTGGCGGATGGTTGAGAGGGGGCAAGGAGCACAGCAGTGGTTGATGTGGCTGAAGATGCTGGACCAGGAGGAGGATGGCAGCTTTGAGTTTGTGTGCTGCTTGTCCTCATGTGTTCATCCCATAGGCGTTTGTGATGTGAGATCATGTGCTTTCACAAAGCAGTTGTACCTAGGTGGGTGTTGGACTTCCCACGACTCAGTTTCTTTTGGCACAGGTTGCAAATGGCATTGGTGTTGTCAGAGGCAGACACATAAAAAAATGCCACACTGCTGAGCTCTGCGATGACGGCATTCTGGTGGTGGCAACAGCATGCGTTGATTGGCGTGCTGTCTGGCTGACCCCCGGTGCCAATGCATGCTGTCTGACTGTGTCACTAGATCCTTGCGACAACTTCCCCCTGCTTCCAACTCATCTCCTCCTCCTGCTCCTCTCTGTCTCCCCATCTGAACTTTCCCCCTGTTCTTATTCTCTTCTACCGGGTGCCCACGTGACATCCACGGACGCATCGTCATCATCAACCCCTTCACTTGTATCTGACAACTCAACAACGGAAGCAACGGCGGGTACAACATCATCATCATCATCATCATCACACCGTGCGTCATCCATGTCTGAGTGTAATGCTGCCTGACTGAGACATATCACAGTTATCTACATCCTCTGTCAATGATGGTTGCGCATCACTCATTTCTTCACACTAAGGTGTACATAACTCCTCTGACAGATCAAGTGAGGCGGCTGGGGTGCTAGTGTCGGTGGTGGCAGCAGCCGGGCGAGTGGTAAGTTGAGAGGTGCCCGAAGCTAAGCTAGAGGAGGAGGATGGTGCGTCAAGGTTATGAGCGGAAGCTGTAGAAGATTGGGTGTCCTGTGTTATAAAGTCAACTATTTCATCAGAACTTTTCATGTTCATGGTACGTGGCCTAACACTGGGCATTATTCTATGGCCAAAGGGAATCACAGCACCATGACCACGACGGCCCCTGTGGGTTGGCCTGCCTCTGCCTGTCATTTTTTTTCCGATTAGTGCTACTATGCATGCAAGCTACTGTGAGTGGGCACAGTATACGCAGTGAGCCTGTGATGTTTCACAGTCAATTTTTTTTTTTTTTAAATGTACACTGACAGTGCACTACTATTAAACAAGATAATATGAGTGGTGGCACTGGGCAAGTGGGCACAGTATACGCTGTGAGCCTGACACAAAAAAGCAGACTGATGTTTCAAAGTCAAAATAGTTTTTTTATTTTTAAAAGTTACACTTACACTACTATTAAACAAGATAATATGAATGGTGGCACTGGACATGTGGGCACAGTATACGCTGTGAGCCTGACACAAAAAAGCAGACTGATGTTTCACAGTCAAAATATATTTTTTATTTTTAAAATGTACACTTACACTACTATTAAACAAGATAATATGAGTGGTGGGACTGGACAAGTGGGCACAGTATACGCTGTGAGCCTGACACAAAAAAGCAGACTGATGTTTCACAGTCAAAATAGTTTTTTTTATTTTTAAATGTACACTTACACTACTATTAAACAAGATATGAGTGGTGGCACTGGGCAAGTGGGCACAGTATACGCTATGAGCCTGACACAAAAAAGCAGACTGATGTTTCACAGTCAAAATAGTTTTTTATTTTTAAAATGTACAGTTACACTACTATTAAACAAGATAATATGAGTGGTGGCACTGGACAAGTGGGCACAGTATACGCTGTGAGTCTGACTCAAAAAAGCAGACTGATGTTTCACAGTCAAAATAGTTTTTTATTTTTAAAATGTACACTTACAGTACTATTAAACAAGATAATATGAGTGGTGGCACTGGACAAGTGGGCACAGTATACGCTGTGAGCCTGACACAAAAAAGCAGACTGATGTTTCACAGCCAAAATAGTTTTTTTATTTTTAAAATGTACACTTACACTACTATTAAACACGATACTATGAGTGGTGGCACTGGGCAAGTGGGCACAGTATATGCTGTGAGCCTGACACAAAAAAGCAGACTGATGTTTCACAGTCCAAAAAGTTTTTATTTTTTTAAAAGTATACTTACACTACTATTAAACAAGATTTGAGTGGTGCCACTGGGCAAGTGGGCACAGTATACGCTGTGAGCCTGGCACACACGCTGGCAGGCAGGCAACTGCAATTAGATTACACTAGCAGACTGATGTTTCACAGTCAAAAAAGTTTTTTTTTTTAAATTATTTACACTACTGTTACACCAGATATGAGTGGTGGCACTGGGCAAGTGGGCCAGGCACACACGTTGGCAGGCAGGCAAATGCAATTAGAATTACACTAGCAGGCTGATGTTTCACAGTCAAAAAAGTTTTTTTTTTTTTTTTATTATTTACACTACTGTTACACCAGATATGAGTGGTGGTACTGGGCAAGTGGGCCGGGCACACACGTTGGCAGGCAGGTAAATGCAATTAGTATTACACTAGCAGACTGATGTTTCACAGTCAAAAAAGTTTTTTTTTTTTTAAATTATTTACACTACTGTTACACCAGATATGAGTGGTGGCACTGGGCAAGTGGGCCGGGCACACACGTTGGCAGGCAGGAAAATGCAATTAGAATTACACTAGCAGACTGATGTTTCACAGTCAAAAAAGTTATTTTTTTTAATTATTTACACTACTGTTACACCAGATATGAGTGGTGGCTCTGGGCAAGTGGGCCTGGCACACACGCTAGCAGGCAGGCAACTGCAATTAGATTACACTAGCAGACTGATTTTTCACAGTCAAAAAAGTTATTTTTTTTAAATTTACACTACTGTTACAACAGATATGAGTGGTGACACTAGTTGGCAAGTGGGCCTCGCACACATGCTGGCAGGCAGGCAACTAGAATTAGATGACACTATCAGACTGATGTTTCACAGTCCAAAAAGTTTTTTTTTGTTTTAAATTTACACTACTGTTACAACAGATATGAGTGTTGGCACTAGTTGGCAAGTGGGCCTGGCACACATGCTGGCAGGCAGGCAACTGCAATTAGATTACACTAGCAGACTGATGTTTCACAGTCAAAAAAGTTTTTTTTTTACAAAATTTACACTACTGTTACAACAAATATGAGTGGTGGCACTATTTGGCAAGTAAGTCTGGCACACACGCTGGCAGGCAGGCAACTGCTTATAGATTACACTAGCAGACTGATGTTTCACAGTCAAAAAAGTTTTTTTTTACAAAATGTACACTACTGTTACAACAGATATGAGTGGTGGCACTGCAGGCAGGCAACTGCAATTAGATTACACTAGCAGACTGATGTTTCACAGTCAAAATTACACTGGCAAAAAAAAAAAGATGTTCTAGCCCTAAAAAGGGCTTTTTGGGGTGCTGTCCTTACAGCAGAGATCAGATGAGTCCTTCAGGACTTTAGTGGACACTGAATACACTAGCCTAGCTATCAATTTCCCTATAAAATCAGCAGCAGCTACACTATCCCTCCTCTCACTAAGAATGCAGAATCAGAATGAATCTAAAATGGCTGCTGTCCAGGAGCTGGGAGGGTCTGGGAGGGAGTGTCTGCTGCTTATTGGCTGAAATGTGTCTGCAGACTATGAGATACAGGGTCAAAGTTTACTCAATGATGACGAATAGGGGGAAGATCGAACATCGCATATGTTCACCCGCCGTGGCGAACGCGAACAAGCTATGTTTGCAGAGAACTATTCGCCGGCGAACAATTCGCGACATCACTATCTATAAGTTCTGACATAGGTTCATTTAGAGAATCTATGCCCGCTATAATGGGTCTTCCTGGGGGAAATTTTGAATTTTTGTGTGTTTTGGGAAAGTAATGAAATATGGGAATGACTGGTAATTGTGGAATAATTCTTTCTTGAATTGATTTAGTAATAATATTATTATGTCTTGCATAAAGAACTAAATTAGTCAGTTCATTCCTATATTTTATAGTAGGGTTCTCCCTGAGTTTAATATATACTGCTGTGTCATTTAGTTGTCTTAGTGATTCGGCAACATAGTTTCCCTTGTTTAGGACAACTACGTTGCGGCCTTTGTCTGACTGCCTGATGACTAGACTGTCATCTTCAGCTAGTGTTCTTAATGTCTCCTTTTCTTTGTTAGTAAAATTAGATTGACATTTATTACGTTTTTGCATCTCAGTAGTTTGTAGGTGTCTTAATTTTTCTTCTATTGTTTTCTGGAAAATATCTAAAACTTTGGGTCTTGTGTGTACAGGGTAAAAACGACTCTTGTTCTTTATATGTCTAAGGCAAATGCCTGATTCCTATATTAGACCTTGTGTGTCCTTTTGTCCTTCCTGTTGTAGCTGTTCTAGATCTGTTATACTGCACTAATCTGAAAACTCACATAGTCTATTAGATTCAAAACTATTGATTTCAACAGAATCAGTATCTAGATTAGTTACATTTTGTTCCTGATCCTCATCAATTCCAAAATAATGTTTGCGCAAGTTTATCTTGCGTACAAACCTATTTATATCAAGTATTGTTTCAAAAATATTGAAATGATTGTCAGGAACAAAAGTCAAACCTTTTGAAAGAACTTGTATTTCAATATTATTAAGACTTTTATGAGACAGATTAATTACATCATTATTTAAGCATATTTCTTTTGAACATTCTGAGAGCGTGTTGGGTATGTCTTGTATGTCATTCCCTTCTTGTGATTTACTTCCCCCCTCTTGCCCTGATTGTTCTTTCCTCCTCCTTTTCCCCCTTCTGCCTCAATGTGTTTTTTTCTTCTTACTGTTGGTACAGTCAGATGTGTCTCGCTTTTTGAGACTGAATTGTTTGCTTCATCTTCTGTTACTTGACTCTCAGGTTCCAACGATAATGCATATGAGTCCTCTACTGCCTCTCCTTCTGAAGAGTCAAACTTGTACTCTGTATCTGAAAATGTGACAATTTTTCCTTTTTTGTTAGAATTGGTGTTTTTGTTTTTATTATATCTTCTATTAAATCTGAGTTTAGTTTGATCATCTTGGCTCCAACGATACACTTGCTTTTGATCATAGTCCTTTTTTATCCCTCAGCATCTTTCTTGATTTGAATTGCCATAATTCCTGTTTAAAGGCAATCATATTTTTCTCAAATTGCTGATCATATTTTTTAAAATGTTCATTATGTTGATGACACCTCAATTTGTTCTGTATCTCTTTTAATTCTATCATGGTGTTTTTTCTTTGTTCTCTCTTATATTGGACAAGTAGATCTATAAGTGCAAAGGAACAAGTATCTAGTATTGTGTTCCATTTTGCTATAAAATCAGGATTGTTGACTATAAATGAGGGAAACTTACGTATACGTAATCCTCTGGGTATACGCTTTTCATGAGTATAAAAAAAAGTATTTTTCATACGCTTTTCATGAGTATAAAAAAGATCTTATTTCTAGATCCAATTTGATGTTGCCTGCTTATTTTTACTTCCAAAATGTAGAACCTTGCATTTTCCAATATTAAATCTCATTTTCCATTTACATTCCCATGCTTCTAATTTTTGCAGATCCCTTTGTAATGAAAGTTCATCCTGCTCTGACCTAATGACCTTACTTAAATTAGTATCATCTGCAAAAATAGAGATGTCGCTATTTAATCCTTGCTCCAAGTCATTTAGAAAAATATTAAAAAACAGGGCCCAGTATTGATCCCTGGGGGACTCCACTGATTACCTTTGTCCAATCTGAGTATGATCCATTTTCTACTTCTCGTTGCTCCCTATCTTTTATCCAGTTATTTATCCATGAGCTAGCATTTTCAGCTATTCCCAGTCCCTTAATGTTGGGCATTAATCTCTCATGTGGCACTGTATCAAATGCTTTTGTAAAATCTAAGTATATCACATCAACTGATTCCCCTTTATCTATATTTTCACTTACTTCCTCGTAGAATCTAATTAGATTAGTTTGACATGATCTATTTCTCCTAAAACCATGCTGATTAGAACTCATAATCTTATTTACACAAATATGCTCATCACCATCTCCCGCTGATTCCTTCATTAGTACCAATATGTACCATGACTGCAGGATCAGACCCAAATCCCTCTAACAATCTATCAATATGCTCCACAATATGCCTAACACAAGCCCTTGGAAGACAGTAAACTGTTCTATTAAAAGGGTCTAGATGACAAATTACCCTATCAACCTTCCTAATAATAGAGTCTCCCACCACCAACATCTGCCTCAGGCCCTGACTTGTATGTCCCTCTTCCATGACTGAAGGACTGTTAACTATAGTATGCCCCTCTACCATGTCTGAAGGACTGCCCACCATAGTATGCTCCTCTTCCACGACTAAAGGACTGTTCACTATACTAGGCAAAACAGCCATCTCTGACACTGCCACCACTGAACTGATATCCCCAACATCTTCACTTAATCTGGCAAATCTGTTGGGGTGTACCAGCTCAGAACTGGTACGGCTCTTCCGCTTACCTTTACTTTGCCCTCTAAATGTGACCCAGCTACATCCTGGAGTCTCCTCATCTGAATCCTCCCCATTCCCACTGCTAGAACCATTAACAACCAGCTCAGTCCTATCCATTTCCCTTTCAAGTGTCTGAATTTAATGCAGTGTTGCAATTCGTTCCTCCAGAGCTCCAATACGAGTTTCTAAAGAGACAGTAGGCTCACACTTGCAACAAACATATAATCCCTGAAGCGGCTGATTCAGTGATGCAAACATATGGCAAGCTGTACACTTAATGAGATTCTCACACATTCTTACTAAAATGTTTAACTTAAAAATATTAAATAATTATATTTCCCCTTGGTTACTCAAAACCCTTGTTTGCCTAGCTACCTTGGTTAGCTAACTGCTATACTTAAACAGACAATCTTAATTTAACAGATAATTAATATAGCAGACCTACTCAGAGCAGGCTCCAAAGAGTTACTGTGCTAAATCTATAGGCTTGCTAGGCCCACACAGGTGAAAATAACCCCACCCCTAATTACCCACACAGGAAACAAAAGAAAAAAAATTGAATGGTAGAAATAAAAAGTTTGTTTTCTTTTTTTAAAAATGCAACCCTTGCAAAGCAAACAATTAAAAAATTACCTTGCGGCTAGATTATGAGTTTTACGTTATGAGGGGTGCGGTGATAACTTGCACGTTATTGTCACCGCTCACTTACCTACAGCGCTGGTATTACCGTTTTTCATAAACCCGGCGTTAAAAGGCAAGAAGTGAGCGTAGAGCAAAATTGTGCTCCACACCGCACTCCAATACTAGCGCTGCTTAAGTCAGAGGTGAGCTGGTTGTACGTGCTCGTGCACGATTTCCCCATAGACATCAATGGGAGAGCCGTCTGAAAAAAAGCCTAACACCTGCAATAAAGCAGCGTAAAGCTCCGTAACGCAGCCCCATTGATTCCTATGGGGAAACTAAATTTATGTTTACACCTAATACCCTAACATGAACCCCGAGTCTAAACACTCCTAATCTTACACTTATTAACCCCTAATCTGCCGCCCCCGACATCGCCGATACCCACATTATATTTATTAACCCCTAATCTGCCGCTCCGGACATTGCCAACGTCTTCATTATACTTATTAACCACTAATCTGCTGCCCCCAACATCGCCGACACCTACATTAAGTCTAACCCTAACCCTAACACCCCCTAACTTAAATATAGCTAGCTGTAAAATAAACCCTAAGCTAGCTACAATATAACTAATAGTTACATTGTATCTTACTTAGGGTTTATTTTTATTTTACAGGCAAGTTTGTATTTATTTTAACTAGGTAGAAAAGTTACTAAATAGTTATTAACTATTTACTAACTACCTAGCTAAAATAAATACAAATTTACCTGTAAAATAAAACCTAACCTGAGTTACACTAACACCTAACATTACACAACAATTAAATAAATTACCTAAATTAAATACAATTACCTAAATTACAAACAACCCCCCCCCCCACTAAATTACACAAAATAAAAAACAAATGATCAGATATTTAAACTAATTACACCTAATCTAATAGCCCTATCAAAATAAAAAAGCCCCCCCAAAATAAAAAAAACCCTAGCCTAAACTAAACTACCAATAGCCTTTAAAATGGCCTTTTGCGGGGCATTGGCCTAAAGAAATCAGCTTTTTTACCTGTAAAAAAATACAAACAACCCCCCCAACAGTAAAACCCATCACCCACACAACCAACCCCCCAAATAAAATCCTAACTAAAAAAACCTAAGCTCCCCATTGCCCTGAAAAGAAGTCCTCAACGAAGCCGGAAGAAGTCTTCATCCAAGTCGGCAGAAGTGGTCCTCTAGACAGGCAGAAGTCTTCAACCAGACGGCATCTTCTATCTTCATTCATCTGGCGCAGAGCGGCTCCATCTTCAAGACATCCAGGATGGAGCATTCTCTTATTTCAACTTCTTCTTCCCGAATGAATGTTCCTTTAAATGACGTCAGCCAATCGGAATTAAAGGTGAAAAAATCCTATTGGCTGATGCAATCAGCCAATAGGATTGAGCTTTAATCCTATTGGCTGATCCAATCAGCCAATAGGATTGAGCTCACATTCTATTGGCTGTTCCAATCAGCCAGTAGGATTGAAGCTCAATCCTATTGGCTGATTGCATCAGCCAATAGGAATTTTTCACCTTTAATACCAATTGGTTGATGGAATTCTATCAGCCAATCGGAATTTAAGGGACGCCATCTTGGATGACGTCATTTAAAGGAACATTCATTCGGGAAGAAGACGTCGAAAGAAGAGGATGCTCTGCACCGGATGTCTTGAAGATGGAGCCACTCAGCGCCGGATGGATAAAGATAGAAGATGCCGTCTGGATAAAGACATCTGGAGGACAACTTCTGCCGGCTTGGATGAAAACTTCTTCCTGCTTCATTGAGGACTTCTTGCAACTTTGCTGAGGACTTCTCCCGGCTTCGTTGAGGATGGATGTCGGCTCTTCAAAACTGTAAGTGGATCTTCAGGGGTTAGTGTTAGTTTTTTTTTAAAGGACCAGTCAACACAGTAGATTTGCATAATCAACAAATGCAAGATAAAAAGACAATGCAATAGCACTTAGTCTGAACTTCAAATGAGTAGTAAATTTTTTTCTGACAATTTTAAAAGTTAAGTCTTTTTCCACTCCCCTTGTACCATGTGACAGCCATCAGCCAATCACAAATGCATACACGTACCATGTGACAGCCATCAGCCATTCACAAATGCATACACACTTATTCTTGCACATGCTCAGTAGGAACTGGTGACTCAAAAAGTTTAAATATAAAAAGACACATTTAGTTAATGGAAGTAAATTGGAAAGTTGTTTAAAATGGCATGCTCTATCTGAATAATGAAAGTTTAATTTTGATTGAGTGCCCCTTTAAGGTTTATTGGGTGGGTTTTAGTTTTAGATTAGGGTTTGGGCAGCAAGAGAGCTAAATGCCCTTTTAAGGGCAATGCCCATCCAAATGCCCTTTTCAGGGCAATGGGGAGCTAACTAATGTTTGCAAGGCTGGAGTGCGGTGGTTTAGGGGTTAATATGTTTATTATAGTGGCGGCGACATTGGGGGCAGCAGATTAGGGGTTAAAAAGTGTAGGTAGGTTGCAGCGACATTGTGGGCGGCAGATATGGGGTTCATAACTATAATTTAGGTGGCGGCGGTGTCCGGAGCGGCAGATTAGGGGTTAATAATATAATGTAGGTGTCGGCGATGTAGAGGGCGGAAGATTAGGGGTTAATAAGTGTAAGATTAGGGGTGTTTCCACTCTGGGTTCATGTTAGGGTGTTAGGTGTAGACATAACTTTTATTTCCCCGTAGGAATCAATGGGGCTGCGTTACGGAGCTTTCCGCTGCTTTTTTGCAGGTGTTAGACTTTTTCTCAGCTGGCTCTCCCCGTTGATTCCTATGGGGAAATCATGCACGAGCATGTACGACCAGCTCACCACTGACTTAAGCAGCGCTGGTATTGGAGTGCGGTAAGGAGCAAAATTTTGCTCAACGCTCACTTCTTGTCTTTTAACAATGGGTTTCTGAAAACTCGTAATACCAGCGCTGCATGTAAGTGAGCGGTGAGACAAAACTGCTCGTTAGCACCGCAAAGCCTCTAATGCAAAACTTGTAATCTAGGTGTATGGGTTTATTTTACAGGTAAGTATTTAGTTTTAAATAGGAATTATTTAGGTAATGATAGGAATTTTTATTTAGATTTATTTTAATTATATTTAAGTTAGGGGGTGTTAGGGTTAGGGTTAGACTTAGGTTTAGGGGTTAATAACTTTAGTATAGTGGCGGCGACGTTAGGGGTGGCAGATTAGGGGTTAATAATATTTAACTAGTGTTTGCGAGGTGGGAGTGTAGCGGTTTAGGGGTTAATATGTTTATTCTAGTGTCTCAGGTTGATTTATTTTTGCCTGTTGGTTATTTTTTATTACCCTTTCTATAGTTTCTATTAAGGTTTTGTATTTAGTTTCTCAGTGAAAAAGATGTTTCTTAGATCCATACTCATTACATTTTATTGTGAGAACAGACAAAGAAAAAGAAAAACAGAATCTATCGGTCTGTCCGCATGCCTCTTTCTATCTATCTATCTATCTATCTATCTATCATCTATCTATCTATCTATCTATCATCTATCTATCTTTTTTTTTTTTTTTATCCTTTAACGTTTTCAAGTGCTTCTTACCATTTGCAGGATTCATTGACATAATGCATTTTCGAATAACTTTTCAAGGCACTTGATAACTCATCAAAAGGGAATTCTAGACAACTTTAACACAGTTATTTGGAAACAATTTTTTTTTTATCTTGCTCATATGTCAAGCACTCTGAAATGGCCACAGGAGACATTCTAGAGATTTATTAAAATACATGGTATTCATTTATCCCTATGGGAGAGGCTGTATACAGGGAACATGGCACAGATTTACATATGTACAGTATATGTTTTTACTACACAATATTCATTATAGCGGATCATGTCCGCTGCATATCGATAAATGCCAACAGCATACGCTCTCTGCATTTATCATTGCACCAGCAGTTCTTGTCAACTGCTGGTTTAATACCGCCTCCTGCAGATTCGCAGCCAATCGGCCGCTAGCAGGGGTGTCAATCATCCTGATTGTATTCGATAGGGTTGATTTCTGTCAATTTCTGTCCGCCGCCTCAGAGCAGATGGACAGGTTATGGAGCAGCGGTCTTTAGACTGCTGCTCCATAAGGATTGATAAATATGCCCCTAAGGATTTATCTTGCATTGCATGTACAGGTGAAACTCGAAAAATTAGAATATCGTGCAAAAGTTAATTTATTTCACTAATGCAACTTAAAAGGTGAAACTAATATATGAGATAGACTCATTACATGCAAAGCAAGATAGTTCAAGACGAGATTTGTCATAATTGCAATGATTATGGCTTACAACCCCAAATCCACAATCTCAGAAAATTAGAATATTGTGAAAAGGTGCAATATTCTAGGCTCAAAGTGTCCCACTCTAATCAGCTAATTAAGCCATAACACCTGCAAAGGGTTCCTGAGCCTTTAAATGGTCTCTCAGTCTGGTTCAGTAGGAATCACAATCATGGTAAAGACTGCTGACCTGACAGTTGTGCAGAAAACCATCATTGACACCCTCCATAAGGAGGGAAAGCATCAAAAGGTAATTGCAAAAGAAGTTTAATGTTCCCAAAGTGTTGTATCAAAGCACATTAATAGAAAGTTATGTGGAAGGGAAAAGTGTGGAAGAAAAAGGTGCACAAGCAGCAGGGATGAGCACAGCCTGGAGAGGATTGTCAGGAAAAGACCATTCAAAAGTGTTGGGGACTTTCACAAGAGCCACCACACACAGACGGATCCTGAACATGGGCTTCAAATGTCGTATTTCTCTTGTCAAGCCACTCCTGAACAACAAACAATGTCAGAAGCGTCTTACCTGGGCTAAATAAAAACAGATCTGGTCTGTTGATCAGTGGTCCAAAGTCCTCTTTTCTGATGAGAGCAAATTCTGCATCTCATTTGGAAACCAAGGACCCAGACAGAGTATGGAGGAAGAATGGAGAGGCACACACTGCAAGATGCTTGAAGTCCAGTGTGAAGTTTTCACAGTCTGTGTTGATTTGGGGAGCCATGTCATCTGCTGGTGTTGGTCCACTGTGCTTCATTAAGTCCAGGGTCAACGCAGCCGTCTACCAGGAGATTTTGGAGCACTTCATGCTTCCTTCTGCAGACAAGCTCTATGGGGATGCTGACTTCATTTTCCAGCAGGACTTGGCACCTGCCCACACTACCAAAAGGACCAAAACCTGGTTCAATCACCGTGGGATTACTGTGCTTGATTGGCCCGCAAACTCGCCTGACCTGAACCCCATAGAGAATCTATGGGGCATTGCCAAGAGAAAGATGAGAGACATGAGACCGAACAATGCAGAAGAGATGAAGGCTGCTATTGACGCATCCTGGTCTTCCATAACATCTCAGCAGTGCCACAGGCTGATAGCTTCCATGCCACACCACATTGAGGCAGTAATTGCTGCAAAAGGGGCCCAAACCAAGTATTGAGTACATACAGTATGCATGCTTATACTTTTTAGAGGTCCAATATTGTTCTACAGGTATGTACAATCCTTGTTTTATTGATTGCATGTAGTTATGTCTCGAACCTAAAAATTTGGGTTCACGAACGGCGGACGCAAACTTCCTAAAAAGTTCGCGAACGGGCGAACCGCCATAGACTTCAATAGGCAGGCGAATTTTAAAACCCACAGGGACTCTTTCTGGCCACAATAGTGATGGAAAAGTTGTTTCAAGGGGACTAACACCTGGACTGTGGCATGCCGGAGGGGGATCCATAACAAAACTCCCATGGAAAATTACATAGTTGATGCAGAGTCTGGTTTTAATCCATAAAGGGCATAAATTACCTAACATTCCTAAATTGTTTGGAATAACATGCTTTGAAACATCAGGTATGATGTTGTATCGATCAGGTAGTGTAAGGGTTACGCCCGCTTCACAGTGCGCAGTGTAGGTGATATACCTGCCCTGACCATGCTTTGCAGACCAGGTATCAGTGGTTAGATGGACCCTTGCCCCAACACTGTGTGCCAGACATGCAATTATAGCAGACTTATATGGCTTTGGCGTTGCTTTTTGGTAATTAGAAGGCTGCTAAATGCCACTGCGCACCACACATGTTTTATGCCCAGCAGTGAAGGGGTTAATTAGGGAGCGTGTAGGCAGCTTGTAGAGTTAATTTTAGCTTAAGTGTAGTGTAGTAGACAACCCAAAGTATTGATCTAGGCCCATTTTGGTATATTTCATGCCACCATTTCACCGCCAAATGCGATCAAATAAAAAAAAAATGTTCACTTTTTCACAAACTTTAGGTTTCTCACAGAAATTATTTACAAACAACATATGCAATTATGGCATAAATGGTTGTAAATGCTTCTCTGGGATCTCCTTTGTTCAGAAATAGCAGACTTATATGGCTTTGGCGTTGCTTTTTGGTAATTAGAAGGCTGCTAAATGCCACTGCGCACCACACGTGTTTTATGCCCAGCAGTGAAGGGGTTAATTAAGGAGCATGTAGGCAGCTTGCAGAGTTAATTTTAGCTTAAGTGTAGTGTAGTAGACAACCCAAAGTATTGATCTAGGCCCATTTTGGTATATTTCATGCCACCATTTCACCGCCAAATGCGATCAAATTTAAAAAAAACTTACATTTTTTCGCAATTTTAGGTTTCTCACTGAAATAATTAACAAACAGCTTGTGCAATTAGGGCACAAATGGTTGTAAATGCTTCTCTGGGATCCCCTTTGTTCAGAAATAGCAGACATATATGACTTTGGCGTTGCTTTCTGGTAATTAGAAGGCCGCTAAATGCTGCTGCGCATCACACGTGTATTATGGCTAGCAGTGAAAGGGTTAATTAGGTAGTTTGTAGGGAGCTTGCCGGGTTAATTTTAGCTTTAGTGTAGAGATCAGCCTCCCACCTGACACATCAGACCCCCTGATCCCTCCCAAACAGCTCCCTTCCCTCCCCCACCCCACAATTGTCCCGTCATCTTATGTACTGGCAGAAAGTCTGCCAGTACTAAAATAAAAGGTTTTTAATTTTTTTTTAGGATATTTACATATGCTGTGGTGTAGCATCCCCCCTTAGCCCCCAACCTCCCTGATCCCCCCCAAAACATCTCTCTAGCCCTCCCCATCTGCCGTATTGGCGGCCATCTTGGGTACTGGCAGCTGTCTTCTATTATTTCACAGTCAAAAAAGTGTTGTTTTTTTAAATGTACACTACTGTTACACCAGATATGAGTGGTGGCACTGGGCAAGTGGGCATAGTATACGCTGTGAGCCTGACACACACACTGGCAGGCAGGCAACTGCAATTAGATTACACAGGAAAAAAAAAAAGCAGACTGATGTTCTAGCCCTAAAAAGGGCTTTTTGGGGTGCTGTCCTTACAGCAGAGATCAGATGAGTCCTTCAGGACTGTAGTGGACACTGAATACACTAGCCTAGCTATCGATTTCCCTATTAAATCAGCAGCAGCTACACTGTCCCTCCTCTCACTAAGAATGCAGCTTACAAATGAATCTAAAATGGATGCTGTCCAGGAGGTGGGAGGGTCTGGGAGGGAGGGTCTGCTGCTGATTGGCTGTAATGTGTCTTCTGACTGTGAGGTACAGGGTCAAAGTTTACTCAATGATGACGAATAGGGGGCGGATCGAACATCGCATATGTCCGCCGTCCATGGAGAACACGAACATGCTATGTTCACCGGGAACTATTCGCCGGCGAACTATTCCCAATATCACTAATTGCATGTAATATTCTAATTTTCTATGATTGTGGATTTGGGGTTTTCATGAGCTGTAAGCCATAATCATCACAATTATGACAAATCACAGCTTGAACTATCTTGCTTTGCATGTAATGCGTCTATCTTATATATTAGTTTCCCCTTTTAAGTTGCATTAGTGAAATAAATGAATTTATGCACGATATTCAAATTTTTCGAGTTTCCCCTGTAGTCTCTGTAATACCCTTCCTAAATCTATCACACTCCCAAACAGTATTCACACTTTAAAATCCCCCTCAAACCTAATCTCTACATAAAAGGGTACCACCTAACCTCTTAAACTTTATCATGCATCGAAAGGCCAGTTCTCTGAACCAGAAAATCTTTCTACTCATCTAACCTGTCCTACAATCAACTCGCACAACAAGCAACTGTCCTAACTTTTGTCTACAACTACCACTTAAATTGTAAGCTCTCTAGGTGGTAGATACCGCTAATGTTTCTGTCCAAATCTGCTTTTCTCTGTTTTGTCTATTTATTTTACCCACTTGTAGTGTGGCAGATTCTGTTGGTGCATTACAAATGGGGATTCTATAATAACAATAATAGTAGTTGCATGATTTTACTTACAAAGAAAACAAATATAAATTGTTATCCTTAAATCAATTCTTGACAGCAATAAGACCTTCATAAAATCAAACATGTCCAAACAGATTGATTTTTAATTGCTTATATATTTATACCTAGCTAATAGTCATCTTGGAATTATTTCAATAGATGTACTTAGTGGTTACTCAATAATTCATAATGTCCACAATAAGGAGATATGACAGACAAAATGTAATCAAAAATTGTAACTTTTGTGTTCTAAGACAATATCTGAGCAAAATTCTTTAGCTGAATCATTTCTTTATTACTTGAATTAATATTATAAAATGCAAATGACAAAACAATTAAGCATTTTATACCACACACTGACTGCAATGAAAATATATAAAACGTGTTATTTTTTTGTTAAAAATAAATAAATACATAAATGAAATGTCTGTGTTCAATAGCTATAAGCATATGTTATATGTTAAAGAGTTATAATGAATTAGTTTATTAAATTCAAAATAAGCTTATATTTATGCTTTATATTTTGTTATCTATACAAGGATCTAAATCTGTAACACATATCCATTTAGAACATGGTTTCTCAGTTACATTTTCAGGTAAGCACAGATTAATTTAATGCACCCCTAAACATCAATATACAGTCATATATAAAATAATGTCTTGTCCTTTTTAAGATATGTTATAAAGTCTACCATATACAAACAATAAATCCATTACAAGAACAATCAACCACCTAACCTAAAGGGAAAGGCTTAGTATCAGGAGAGTTATGAGTACATTTGAAAGCCTTCTCTAAATTAATCTATGGGCTCCCTTTCTCATTAAGCAAGTGAACAAGATTCCCTGCTAGGAAACTTGTCTGCTTTCTTTTTTAGCTATTGGGTGAACAGCCCCCGCTGTTCGCTTTTCTTATTGCCTTTTGCTTTTGCAGGACCAATCACAGTAAAGATGGCATCACCCTTAGAGAACCTTAAAGGAATGGTTTGACTGGGTTCCCATAAAGAGGCCCAGACATTTTAATGCAGAGAAGCCCATCCACACTCATTTGACCTTAGAGCAAAACAAGTATAATTTACTAGTTTGATTGAAAAAAGCATTTAAAGTTTGTAATATAATTCAGACACTGCAATTTGTAACTTGGTTGTCATTAAATATTAAAAAGTTAAATATAATAAAAAACAGAACTATTGAAGTTTACATTTAAACAAAGAATATCTGCTTGTTGCTCATCAACCTATGTAGTCACTGTCATTCAAGATAGCAGGCACATGAGCACATGTCATCATACATAAGCTGAATTATCAGTGAGAAAGTATAAATATTTGCACACAAAAACACACCTGAGACATCCACAGTAACACAAACACAGGCATCCACAGACATCCACATGCACTATCAGACATATACAGTTGCTATCAGACACCCACATTAAAAGAGCACCATCACGCACCCACATGCACACACACACACAAACATATACACAAGCTACCTCTGATTTCCCACAATCCTTCAAAGTATCCAGATTGTCTGCATGTTGAGTTACACCAGTGGAGACAGAGAAAATTAGACCTGATCCATTAATGTTGTATACAGCAATAAACAAAGTTGAAAAGCATGCTCAGCATCAGACCAATAAACAAAATCCTTGCCGAGCAATACACACAGACCATTATCAAGCAATAAAGGTTAGCACATTTTTATAGCATATCAATACACAGAGAACTGCACAGTGCAGAGCAAAGCTTTTCCAGAATAGATGTGCAAACAAAACCACCCAAAGCTGGGCAGAGTAGAATACATTTCCAAAGATTTCTTGCCATGCCTGGCCTTGCACAATTTCAGGTGGTTGTGTTGATAGTATTGCATCAAGATTTAGTTTTCTACTGTCCTTTATCAAGGGTCTGGCTCTTCAGTTTGTGGTGGGTGCTGATGCCCCTGCATTTGTATCTTTCCCTTATTTTCTATTTGTCATTGGCTCTTGACTTGCCCCAAACTAGGATCTGACAAACTAGTAATCCAATGACTTTCCAGCTCATTGGATGTGTGTGAGGCTCTGATAGCTCTGCAAAATGCTGATCACAGTGTGCTCCAGGTTCTCCAAGAGGTTCCCCATCCCGGGCCAGGATCTGTAACGCACATCTGCAGTTAGGACTGCCTTTGCACAGTACAGGTCAGGCAGCAAAAAGCTCCACACCACTTAGCCCAGGCTGTCCCTGCTTTTGCCTTTGAAGAATGCTGCTGAAACTTACTTTCAACTTGTAATACAAGTTCTAACCTACCAACATTAAAATTTTTCTTTGAGCACAGTTAATGCACAAGCAAAAGAATCCAATAGCACTCCACTTGTAATCTGACCTCTTGAACAGGACTTAACGGGAGTTAAAATTCCAATCATGTTACACATTTTAATATTACTTTGGTTTTTGCTTTGGAGTTAACAGCAATATTGTACAGTTCACACAGTAATGCTTAGAACAATATATAGTATGAATCATGCAATAGTGGCCAAGATTACAAGTGGAGTGCAAAAATATTAGAAGTGTCGACAGCATTTGGCCAAATGATGATAGGCTTAGGACCATGTCAAGGTCTCTTTCTCCCTGATTTCATAACCTACGCTGTCGGCATTTATCATTGCACCAGTAGTTCTTGTGAACTGCTGGTGCAATCCCCCCCCGCAGATTCGGCCATAAGCATGGGGTGTCAATCAAACCGATCATATTCGATCAGGTTTATTTCTGTCCGCGGCCTCAGGGCAGACGGTCAAGTTATGGAGCAGAGGTCTTTATTGTAGCTATCTTAGGTTTTTATTTTACAGGTAAGTATGCATTTAGTTTTAAATAGGTATTATTTAGTTAATAATTGTAAGTTTAATTTAGCTCTATTTTAATTAAGTTAAAGTTAGGGGGTGTTAGGGTTAGGGTTACATTAGGGTTAGGGTTAGGTTTAGGGGTTAATATAGTTTAATTTAGGTTGTTGTGATGTGGGGGGCTGGCGGTTTAGGGGTTAATAGGTTTATTTAGTTAATATTTGTAAGTTTAATTTAGCTCTATTTTAATTATGTTAAAGTTAGTGGTTGTTAGGGTTAGGGTTACGTTATTAGGGTTAGGTTAGGGTTAGGTTTAGGGGTTACTAGTTTAAATTAGTTTATTGTGATGTGGAGGGTTTTCGGTTTAGGGGTTAATAGTTTAATTTATTATATTTCATTGTGGGGGGCTTTCAGATTATGGATTAATAGGTTTATTATAGTGGCGGTGGTGTAGGACTTAATAACTTTAGTATAGTGGGGGCGATGTGGGCGGACGGCAGACTAGGGATTAATAATATTTAAATAGTGTTTAGGGGTTAATAACTTTAGTATAGTGGTGATGATGTCGGGGAGAGGCAGAATAGGGGTTAATACATTTTATTAGTGGCGGCGATATCGGGAGCAGTAGATTAGGGGTTAATAGGTAGTTTATGGGTGTTTAGTATACTTTGTAGCAGTTTAGTTTTGAGTTTTATGTTACAGCATTGTAGCATAAAACTCATAACTACTGACTTTGGCGCTATGGGAATCCCATGAAAAAACATAATTTTTACGAGTGCGGTACTGATGTTGCATTACAGGCTAAAAGGCTCGCGGAACACCTATACCGACAAGACTCGCAATGGCTGGGGTGCTGTTTTAACTATGATATGACCATATTTTCAGCGTTAAAAGACGAACGCACACACTTGTAATCTAGCTGATAATTAGTTACATTTTCCTTGCCCTTGCTTCGGGACAGCCATCAGCCAATCATAAATGCATATGCATATATACATGTGAATTCTTTCACATGCTCAGTAGGAGATGGTGCCTCAGAAATTGCTCTATCTGAATGATGAAAGTTTAATTTTGATTTTAGTGTCCCTTTAAATCTATTCAGCAGGTCCAAAGGCATATTCCTGGGAAAATGTCTGATCATTGTATAAACGCAAATGTAGAAAAAAGGGGAGTCTGCATTGTACTGCATGATAAGCAACCCTCTCTTACATTCATCATCACCATTGTCAACTAAGAAGTCTGAGAGTAACAGATCAACTGAGCTACTTTGCAGGATCAATAGCTCAGCTTAAAGATGCAGCGCACAAGCTTGACCATTAAAGTCGTCAATCCCCGGCCTTAACCTTATAACCCTTATAAGCTAACATAATAACTATAAATAAAGAGTTACACACAACTTTGGTATAAAATTTGGCCGCAGCCATTTTATTAACATCACAAGTTAAATATTGTGTAATAAATATTTTCAAACATTTTTTAACAGAACATACCTGATGTTCATAAATAACATTACAATCAAACTGTCAAATAAAACTGTCAATTCCCCACAGCGGTGCTAGTTCCCAAACCCACAAAACAAGATGGCCGTTATTCAACAACTGGACTCAACTATATCCCTGTTGAGTCCGTCCAAGGACACCTACACTTTAATAGGGAACCCCTTGCCCCTATAAAACCAGTTGCCCACTCACCCCATGGAGAGGCAACTACTTAAAATCCTCCAAAATCACTTGGCCATATTGCATACCATATTTGTCTGGGAACTAGCACCCCCGCCTTGCTGCGACAAACACGAAACAAGGAAGGAAAACAAAATTAGGGAGGGAGGGAGCACTTTCAGAAAAGGTTTGATAAATAATCTGGTGACAGATTCTCCCGCTCTTTCCTTAAATGCGCAACAGCGCGTGCTAAGCCCGCCCCCTTACAAGTACCAACCAATCACACCCAAGGCCTAATTCCTCCAAAGGTCAAGTCCCCTTCCCGTTACTTCGAACTCCCAGGGGATCCCTGACCATTAAAGTCGTCAATCCCCGGCCTTAACCTTATAACCCTTATAAGCTAACATAATAACTATAAATAAAGAGTTACACACAACTTTGGTATAAAATTTGGCCGCAGCCATTTTATTAACATCACAAGTTAAATATTGTGTAATAAATATTTTCAAACATTTTTTAACAGAACATACCTGATGTTCATAAATAACATTACAATCAAACTGTCAAATAAAACTGTCAATTCCCCACAGCGGTGCTAGTTCCCAAACCCACAAAACAAGATGGCCGTTATTCAACAACTGGACTCAACTATATCCCTGTTGAGTTCGTCCAAGGACACCTACACTTTAATAGGGAACCCCTTGCCCCTATAAAACCAGTTGCCCACTCACCCCATGGAGAGGCAACTACTTAAAATCCTCCAAAATCACTTGGCCATATTGCATACCATATTTGTCTGGGAACTAGCACCCCCGCCACCGACTGGACTGACCGAACAGCCCAGTCCCGCCAAACCCAACATTTTTCCCAACGCTTCTTTTATATCAAAAAGAAATAGCTGCAGCCCAAATTGGTTAAAATGAACACCATCTTTTAAGTAAAATTCCTCGGCCCCGTCTACTTCGAAATCTGGGTGGAAAACTACACTTCCCCCCAACCTTTTAACAAAAGAACTAACTATTTTGTTAATTTTCTTGCGGCTCTTTTCTAGCCTATCGTAATCCCTTGCTGACCTCCAAACCAGCCTAGGAGTAATCTGTGACCAGACTATTTTTATTCCTGGATAAAGCTCCTTTATATTGCCCAGATCCCTTTTAATCCTCCCCACTAACTCTTTTTGAGGAATCATACCTAAATCATTTCCCCCCAAATGCACTATCAAAACATCAGGACGGGGAAAAAATCTGCCATAGTCTAGAAACAACGGAAACAAGAGATCCCAGCACATGCCCCTAATCCCAAACCATTTGACCTCCCATTGATCAACTGGACACCCGAGCTGAAGGCCGCCCATTTTCTTACTGGCCTCAGCATTGGCCCAGTATATAAATGAATGCCCCATCACCCATAGGATCCTCACACCTAAAATAAAAGAAATAAAGAAAGTATTCAGGATGATTACAGCTCAAACATTCCAAAGCATACGCTCTATTCAAAGGTTTTTTTTTTTTTGGTTTTTTTTATAATCTTAAATCAGGCCTAACATAGGATTTATAACGACTTGAACCCCATCTACCAATCTTTTTTACTATATCCTCTCTGAGACCTAACATAGCAGCTTCAGTAGCAGCTCCAATCCGGAAAGAGTGAGATCCGAACTCTAAAGGATTAAGACCCAATAAAACAATTGAACCTTTTAAAATGACTCTAAATTGATACTGTGATAAAAAAGAACCATCTGAGTGAACTAACAAAGGGCCATCCTGCAAAGGCCGTATGGACCCATAAAGCATCATTACCTGACATGGACATATCTCTCCACCACTAGGGAACAGCACTATGTTCTTGCCTTTCCCATATATGTCCGTTTTACTACTTCTCAGTAATATTTCTACCCTGCTATCGTTCCATATTACATCTCCTTTTTGTAAACCTCCTGAAACTTTCTTTCTAGGGCTTACCAAATCCGAAATTCTAAATGCCCCAAAAAAGGCCAATACAAAGGCCGTTCTGAACAATATTATTTCAAATCTTGATGCACAAATCTCTGCTAATACTACCCAAATTTTTTTAAGTAAAGAAAATGTAATAGGCCTTCTCTTATCTCTAACCTTAGCCTTTTTCTTCAAGCCTTTAAGAACTTGACGTACCCAAAAAACTTTTGTAACATCAGACAAACCTAATAAACGAAATCTAAAAGCAAGGGCCGCCAATCTTCTTTCCATATTAGATGGTGACAAACCCAAATTTCCCCAATGCCACATCCACTCCAATAAGCAACCCGTGACATCATCAGACCCTTCTTTAATTTCAGATTGACATAACCACATTTCCCATTCCCTCCAAACTGATACATAGGACGACCAAGTACCTGGAGCCAAAGATTTTTTAATTAATCCAGCCAATCCTCCGTCCCAAGCTTCCAAAGTTGGACAGGAAACATCGCTCCAACTACATCCGCCTGAGGAGCCAACTCTCGAAAGCGAGACCACTGTGAACTAGATAAAGAATCTGCTATCAAATTAAGCTTACCAGGGATATGTTTTGCCCTGACAAATACATTCATACTTAAACATTTCAGGACTAGTACTCTTAATAAACGTAAAACTGGTAATGATGCTGCAGACAAAGAATTAATAGCAGAAACAACACCCATATTATCCGTATGGAACAATATGGATTTATTCATCAAATCAACTTCCCACACAAACAGAGCCACCAGAATCGGAAATAGTTCAAGGAAAACTAGGTTCCTTGTTAAACCCAAATTGACCCACTCTTGAGGCCATACCTCTGCACACCAATGCCCCTGAAAATAACCCCCCGAAACCAACACCCCCAGCTGCATCAGTTATCAAATCCAAATCAACATTAGAGATCCTAGCTTCCATAAATATTGCAACACCGTTAAAGTTTTTAAGGAATTCCAACCAAACTTTCAAATCATCCTTGTAGCCTTTTTTAATTCTTACAAAATGATGAGGCTTACCAACACCAGACATAGCCAATGACAGTCTTCTAGAAAAAACTCTACCAATAGGAATGATTCTACAAGCAAAATTCAATTTTCCAAGCAAAGATTGCATTTTTCTCAAAGTCACCTTACGGACCGCCAAAAATTGCTGAATCATTTCTGACAAATCCACAATCTTTTCCACAGGTAGCCTACATTCCATACTTTCAGAGTCGATTGTAATACCCAAAAATTTAAGGGCCGTAACTGGACCCTCCGATTTCTCCATTGCAATAGGAACCCCAAAATCAGATGCCATTGAATAAAAACAATCCCTTAACTTCAGACAAACGTCCGAATCAGGGGGACCAACAAAAAGAAAATCATCCAAATAATGAACTACAGACGAGACTCCAGACTTGAATTTAACGACCCATTCCAAAAAGGAACTAAAACACTCAAACAAAGAGCAAGAAATAGAACAACCCATCGGGAGGCAGAGGTCAATGTAGAAAAAACCCTCAAAACAACAACCCAAAAGATAATGTGAAGAAGGATGAACTGGAAGTAATCTAAAAGCCGCCTCAATATCCACCTTAGCCATTAAAGCAAATTGACCAGCCTCTCTAACCAAATTAACTGCCATGTCAAATGATGTATAAGACACAGACGATAATTCATCCGGAATATCATCATTAACAGATCCACCTTTTGGAAAGGATAAGTGGTGAATTAGACGAAATTTACCAGGCTCTTTCTTAGGAACCACTCCTAAAGGAGAAATACGCAAATGGGGGATAGGAGAGATTTTAAAAGGACCTGCCATACGACCCAAAGAAACCTCCTTCTCAAGCTTACTCCTGACCACCCCAGGCCATTCTCTAGCAGACTTAAGGTTACCCCTGAAATGAACAACACCCCCTGAAGATGGGATTCTGAAACCAAACTCAAAACCATGTAACAATAACAAGGCCTTATCACCACAGCCCTTCTGTTTAGCGTAGAGTACGAGCCACAGCTCCATCCCGCTTAGCCTCACCGGAGTTAATCCCTTTTTCAGGAAGCTCTTGGGTTCCTCCCAATTTGTTCTTTTTGAAACACTTAATGGAAGGGTGGGATCCCCCACACCCTGAGCATTCGTGCCTGAATTTACAGGACGATCCCCATTTACAGAATTTTTCATTGAAAGCAAAACAGAAAACTTTTTTGTCTGTTGCCGACAAACCGCTTTGAAGGGACCCGCCGGCACCCCCGCGAAAAGGCTGCGAAGACCTTAACGGGGTCATCACTTTTAACCATAGACCCATATCCCGATCGTCCCATTTCATCTCAGGCTTAACCGACAAACGTTGTCTAAATTGTTCATCATAAAACCACCAAGCCATACCACCATATGTTCTCTGAGCAGCGGCAATTTCATCTAAATAGCAAAAGAGGGCCGCGCCTTGATCAGGGAACTTAACACAAATACACTAGCATAAATAACAAAAGCCTGGAACCAGTTAGTAAATGTTTTTGGTAATTTCCTGTAACGTCTTTTCCTTTCCTCTTCCTCCTTCTTGGCCGAATCCTTTTTTGAGTCTTCAGGTAACTCAAAAGACTGATCAAGAGGAAGGAGGGAAAATAATTCAATAAACTCTCTCTTGTATATCTTTTCCCTTAACTCGACCGTCAAATGCATACCCAAAGGCCCGATAGAACACAAACAAGACCTGGCCAAAGCCGTATCAGCAATCTTCAGCTCAGGACCCCCAGACACTTTATTATCTACATTAGCCACCTTTTGCTGGGATAAACCAACCATTTGAGATTGGGGTACCGACCCTGCATCTTTTGTTCCCTCACCAACACTCCCTAATACCCTATTTTGGGAAGCCAATTCAGGGGGAATCCATGAATTCGCAACTCCCCCCGGGACTTTGGCTCCTTCTAATTTGGCTAACAAGTCCCTTAAACCCGCTACAACAGTTATAGATAAAGGATCAGCATGCACACCAACTGTATCAACCCCCACATTCAGATTCACCACCCCGGATCCCTCATTACCTGTACTCGGATCCTGAGTCGCTGTAGACTGAACCCCTTGAGATGCAGCCGTAACCTTCTCTATATTCTGGAAACCAGTAGCCCTGGGATCCGTATTAACCATTAATTGCTGACCTTTTTCCGCCTGCAAAAAAGAAACATGTGACAAACCCCCAGAAGGTGCCCAAATTCCAATGCCCCTACTAGCTGTAGACATACCCAACCTGCTATCCACTAAAACCCCCTTACCCTTCTTAGCAGATGGAACCTCAAACCCTTCTCCCTTTAAATCCCCATATCTCTTGCGTTGTCTACCTCTACCTTGTATTCTCCCAATCCCAGACCTGTTTGGACGTTGAACAGAGTTAACCGAGCTATGAAACGTATTATTAATATTCTGACCTATCATGCCCTGAAGACCAAAATTAATATTGTTGGCCGTACTCACCCTTGTTTCTTCTCCCCTTGCATTAAAACGTTCCACCCCTGGAACGCCGTCCTCAATATCCAGCCTGATATTTTCCATCCAGGATTCCTGCAGACCATAAGCATCCCCACTTAGGCCGTCATTTCCCACCATTAAAAGACCTGGGGAATTCTCAGGCCATGACCCAGTCTCATTCCCTTCTAAAAGAAAAACATCATTAGAGACAGGTAAATTTTTACTTACGTCAACATTCCTATCCCTCAAATTTCTTAACTCACCCTTTAAAACCAAATCACTCGGGACCCTAACTGACGTTTTAAACTGGCGAATAGGATTAACTACACTGGGAGAAGGTGGAATAAAATCCTCCTCAGAAGAATCTAAATATAGAGCTAATTCTACAACACCGTTATCAATCTCGGTGTCATGCTGACTCTCACTGACTTCAGGCCCTTCCACACTTTCGTCTAACACTCGATAAGCCTGTTCCTCAATATTACTAGAAGGCCTTAAAATCTGTGCCGTTTTTGAAACATTATGTAACGGTTCTGAAACCGCCTGAGGTAGTTCAGACAGCCCCGACACATTCAAAACCTCAACTTTCTTTTTTACTAACGCACTTCCTAAACTACCTATACTCCCTTGCTCCTTACCCCCACACGGCAAACTAGGCCTCGGCGGGCCGTCACTTTTACTAGCTTGCTTTTTTCCTTTAAATGCTACTTTTTGGCCTAAATTGGCCATCTTACCCTTAGGCAAAGAATCACCCTTCATTACAGGCTCTACGAATTGTTCCGGAAGGGAATAAGTGCTCCCGGACAGCATCGCATTATCTGCAACCTCCGCTCCGGCCTGCCGACTTCCTGAACTAGAACTTGACTTCTTCCTCACAGCCGCCTTTAACCCCGGACTGGGGCTGGATTTTCTCCGACCGTTATTACCCCCTTCCGGATCCGGATCCGAACGAACTGGAGGCCTAGAACGCCTCACAGGTCTCGATGAAACATCCTCGATATCCTCCCTGGTTTTGATAACCGGGCTAAACAATGGACGTAGCTTATCTTCGAGCCAGGTAGGGCCCATCTTGGCAGCTTCCAACTTAAGTTGGTCAAAAATCGCATCAAAATGCGCCATCACAAATTATCGATAACAAGCACTTTCAGAAAAGGTTTGATAAATAATCTGGTGACAGATTCTCCCGCTCTTTCCTTAAATGCGCAACAGCGCGTGCTAAGCCCGCCCCCTTAGAAGTACCAACCAATCACACCCAAGGCCTAATTCCTCCAAAGGTCAAGTCCCCTTCCCGTTACTTCGAACTCCCAGGGGATCCCAGAAACAAACAGAAGAGCCCTATCTGAATTGTGCACAGAGATAAAAGTGTTGACAGGTAGAATTTGAGCAGCAAGGTAAGATTTAGGGAATCTAGTTGGAAAGTTAATGTCTCAGCACATTTGTTAAACATAATGATTAATGGTCAATTTGTCACTTCTAAGATATGGAATGTTTACAAAATAAGAGAATTTTCAGAAATAAATATTACATTTTGTTATATAATATTTGAGTTCTTGAAAACTGAGTTTAATGAAAGTAAAAGGGACTTGGTATTCAACTATAATATACATTTTTCAAATAGATATTCAGTATTTTTTATGTTAATATTCAATATACAAATTCTCATATTCATGCAACAGACATTTTAAAATAGCAGAATGCATGTCAGATGCCACACAAATGTAAAAAAAGACAGAGCACAGACAGATTAAAATATGGGCTATACCCAGGCCTGGACTGGCCATAGGGCATACAGGGCAAAAATTCGGTATGCCAAGCTCTTCTGTGGGCCTTGGTGCTATATAGATGCCCCAGTCTCTCTTAATATGGGTAAGAATAGGAAAACTGTTACAGACTGCCTATTTTGTAAAGCAGAAATAACATTACCTGTTTTGCTGTTAAATGGACATTGCACACTAGATTTTTCTTTGCATAGATGTTTTGTAGATGATCCGTTTATATAGCCCATCTGGTAGTGTTTTTATAAAAATGTATAGTTTTGCTTATTTTTTAAGAACAGTGTGCTGATTTTCAGACTCCTAACCAAGCCCAACACTGTCAGACACGCGCACATACTACTGCAGGCTCCTGTCTATGTTATCTTTCTTTCCATATGTAGGGAGGGGGGGAGGTGGGGAATGTCTGCTCTTTTTGTTTACCCAGCCCCTTTCAGTGGGTGTCCCAGACTACCTCATCAACAGTGCTAAACTTCTAAGCTTCTAAGTAAATTTTCAAAAGGTTTTATATTGGATTTTTAGATCAGCATCTGTGCATATTCTTCTTTATAGTAGTGTCTTTTATATGCAGTTATATGAAAATCGGTGTATACTGCTCCTTTAAGCAGAGGTACTGCAGAATGAGAGTTCTGGTTTATTATGGCTACCTAGCTGACAGAAGTCTAACTGATGTGGGCTGCCCAGGCCTATTTTTGTTCCCAGTCCAGTCCTGGCTATACCACTTGTAATCTAGCCCTTAATCTGCAATTGCCCCTTACTTGAGTCTAATGGTGGTTGTTTTGTGATGACAAATTGTGTTTTAATTTACACTTTTATGTGGATTTTATCTGATCTAAATGCTGGACTAAAAATAGTGGTGGACCCTGAGTATCTTTTACAGGAAAGATACAGGGTGAAATCAGAAATATGATAAAGTCCTTGCTGGGAATACCACGCTAGCTTCTTGTATACATCTTTTCTGCCTCATGAATTGCACCCTTTGGGGCTGATTTATTATTGTGCAGGTGTAGCGGATCATGTCCCCCGCACATCAATAAATGCAGACAGCATATGCTGTTGGCATTTATCATTGCACAAGCATTTTGTGTGAAACGCTTGTGCAATACCGTCCCCTGCACATTTGCTGGCCTCTAGCAGTTGGTGTCAATCACCCCGATTGTATCCGATCGGGATGATTGCTATCCACCACCTCAGAGGTGGCAGATGAGTTAAGGAGCAGCGGTCTTAAGACCTCTGCTTCTTAACTTATGCTTTAGGGGAACCTGAAACTACAGGGGTAGAATGCAGCATCCACTGTTTGTTAAATCTACCCCTTTAAGCAGACATTAAACTCTTTGAGATGGTAATATACAATGACAAAATTGTTTGTATAATAAAAACTGTAATGTATTCATTATTTATTTTGTCCCCTACTCCTGTAATTCCATTCAGATATTTTGAGCTTTTCAGTTCCTGTAAGAAATGTAAGTGCAGAACACTGTTATATTCCGCACAGCCATTGGCTGAACACTCTAGTGCTCTATTTATAACTGTCCATAAATGGCCACAGCAGAGAAGGTAACCTAAGTTACAACATGGCAGCTTCCATTGTTTTATAGACACTAAAACTTTAAACTTATTTTGTGAATATTTAAACAGCTAATGAAACTTTAAAAAAATACATCTACATGTTATTTTCAGTCTATTTTTTTCTTTGAATGCTTCAATCTATCTAGCATTTATTTAGTGTTTATGTCCCTTTTGTCATGTTCTTCATGCTTCATTTGATCTTTTTAGCATGTTGGTAGCAAAGATAGAGCTTGCTTCTTCTATTAAAGGGACAGTCTAGTCCAAAATAAACTTTCATGATTCAGATAGAGAATGTAATTTTAAACAATTTTCCAATTTACTTTTGTCACCAATTTTGCTTTGTTCTCTTGGTATTCTTAGTTGAAAGCTTAACCTAGGAGGTTCATATGCTAATTTCTTAGACCTTGAAGGCCACCACTTTTCAGAATGCATTTTAACAGTTTTTCACCACTAGAGGGTGTTAGTTCATGTGTTTCATATAGATAACACTGTGCTCATGCACGTGAAGTTATCTGGGAGCAGGCACTGATTGGCTAAAATGCATGTCTGTCAAAAGAACTGAAATAAAGGGGCAGTTTGCAGAGGCTTAGATACAAGATAATCACAGAGGTTAAAAGTATATATATATATATATATATATATATTTAAGTATTTTTTATTGATGTTTTGTACAATAAACATACGACATAGATCGTCTTTTGATAACAGAAAGAAATACAAATACAATTGAACAAAATATATCAACAATTATAAAATTCACCATAGATAGGCAGATGGAACCTCGTTTTTATAATATATTAGCATAAGTGACTGACCTAGTGAAGACTTAGTTTTAGGCCAAATGGCCTATTGATATAGCAGATAACTGATGGTCAGATGCATAGCTCTTAATGATAAAACAGATGTGACCTTAGCCACTAGAGGGCGCTAGAACAACCAGTGTAATGTAACAGGAGTGAAGAGCTTCCCAATGTGCATGTGCACTAGTAGAGTCAAATGCCAAGTGCACTACTGAACCTAATAAATCAATTACCTAAGACGCTGACTGTGTGTCTACAATATGAAAGACAAGCTGCACCTCTCAGTAACAAAATTGAAATATAAAAACTATAATAAAAGTGTGATCAACACACAAGAGGGCGCTAAATACCCACTGGGAGGTAGATTGTAAGTGATTAAATAAACAGGCAATATATATGTGCAACTGGGAATAGATCATGGGCTCTCACCATACAGACGATATAACAAATGATGTTCAGTCCCAAATATATGTGCAATGTTCATATATAAAATGTCCCAATGATGGAAGCAGAAACCAGTTGCTGCCGATAATGTTGCACTTTCCTCTTTTAAGTGCCCTCTTCTCTCCTTGATGACCGGAGGCAAATCTGTAGGGGTGGAGGGAAAACAGAGGTGACAAATGTGTGTATCCAATGTAATGTTGAACCCCCCTGCACACGTATGCTATACCCAGGGTACTCACACTTTCACTTAGCACACCAATGTGCTGGTAGGCGCGGACTGGCTATTGGAGCAAGCCAGCTTGCTCTCACAGGTACACTCTCTCTCTGTGGTGATCGTAAGAATCTTAGCCGCTGTATCTCCTTATATAATGTTGATTGGTAATGAGGATATACTTGTAATGGAATCACATGCAATGGTATAAAATAAACTTTTAATCAGTGTTAAAAACAACCATGCAGATTCCACAAGTAAAAATCAGATATATATTCTTTGCTACGCGTTTCTCGGCTACTTATGGGCCGTTTCTTCAGGCATATTTGTACAAACATTTGTACCTAATGAGCGGCAATATATAGCCGATTCAAATGTTTGTACAAATATGCCTGAAGAAACGGCCCATAAGTAGCCGAGAAACGCGTAGCAAAGAATATATATCTGATTTTTACTTGTGGAATCTGCATGGTTGTTTTTAACACTGATTAAAAGTTTATTTTATACCATTGCATGTGATTCCATTACAAGTATATCCTCATTACCAATCCTTGGGAGCTATTCCTTTGTAAGTTACTGTTGGCGTTGGAGATCAACATCATATAAGGAGATACAGCGGCTAAGACTCTTACGATCACCACAGAGAGAGAGTGTACCTGTGAGAGCAAGCTGGCTTGCTCCGATAGCCAGTCCGCGCCTACCAGCACATTGGTGTGCTAAGTGAAAGTGTGAGTACCCTGGGTATAGCATACGTGTGCAGGGGGGTTCACCATTACATTGGATACACACATTTGTCGCCTCTGTTTTCCCTCCACCCCTACAGATTTGCCTCCGGTCATCAAGGAGAGAAGAGGGCACTTAAAAGAGGAAAGTGCAACATTATCGGCAGCAACTGGTTTCTGCTTCCATCATTGGGACATTTTATATATGAACATTGCACATATATTTGGGACTGAACATCATTTGTTATATTGTCTGTATGGTGAGAGCCCATGATCTATTCCCAGTTGCACATATATATTGCCTGTTTATTTAATCACTTACAATCTACCTCCCAGTGGGTATTTAGCGCCCTCTTGTGTGTTGATCACACTTTTATTATAGTTTTTATAGGTCTTAATGAGCTGCAAAAAGAAAAGGAATGAATATACGTTATGGGGGGGGATTTCAGCGGGTAAGCACCGCTCTAAAAATGAGGGGTTGGAGGGGCGGAGCCATATGCGTGAATACTTATGTATATCTATATACGACAGTCATAAAAGATAAAGCAGGGCCTCAGGGAATGTTAAAAATAATGTCAGTGAAGACTATACACCAATTGACTTCTTAGGAAGTCTAGGGACCTATACTAAAATGTGTCAACAGTGGGTTGTGTTAGTGACTGGTAAGATCGTATATTAAAACGTTAAGGGAAGTTCAAAACAAATGGGTTTACTATGCTTAACAATACTATACCTCAGGTAGTTTACCCCTAGCACAAACATTAGTAGATTCTCAACTGAGTAAGCAAAATAGCAAAGATCGGTTACCATGCACATTTCATATCTTAGAACTCTCTAGTAAAGGGAATTCGTTATAATTAGCAGCAGTGACCGATAAACAACAAAAACTACACAGAACCTTTAGAAGCACCTTTGTAATGAAAAGCCACACTATACCAACTATGCTATACTAAAATTACCCGTGTTAAACACAGTCAAATAATGGAGGCAGGTGGTAATATTAGTTGGCAAGACTATGTCTTAAAGTTAACTATGGATTAGAAGTAATTTTTACACGCAAAGAGAAATGTAAGCCTCTCTCAGTGAAGAGATAGTAGTGTATAATGATGGAGTATTTGACCATATCTAAAATGGAAGAACAGGCTGGTAGAGTATCTAGGTATGATGCAAGAGTGTGTGTCTAGAGAAGAGTAAACTCAGCAAAATATATATGTGGTATCAGTGAGGCTCTACCTAAAATATACGTAAGTGGCTATGCTAAAGTAGTTATTTAAGTACCCACTTATTATTTAAATGGCGTCAGCAAAATTATTTTAAATACTAGAAACTCCAAACCATATCTGGAAGTTCATAGGAGGCATAGTGCTAAAAGGCTATATGCATATCAACATGTATGAAATAAACATGATCAGATCTGAGCTACGTTCTATAATGCTAATATAAACAGCACTTCTCTACACCAAAATATTAGGCAATACACATAATATCACTATGCTTTCTGAGATATAGCCTAGATGGACCATCCTTTGCAGTATGTAATTGTGTTTATAAAGCATATATTATCCAGAGCTAGTGCTTCATAGACTGGTGATTACAGCACATTTGTCCAAGTAATAGTCCAGTAGTAAAATTATCTTCCCTATATGGAGAGACCAGCATCAGAGAGAGCTATAAGGAGTAGCTGCGTAAAAGCCTTGAGGCAATGCTGCTTATTTAATTTTATCATATACCCGTCTCAGTGACAATACAAGGAGCTATAAAAGAAAAATTATGTATCAATAGTCACTAAAGTAGGCACATATCTGTGGATCACATATAAATATAGGAATGAAAAACTGGTGCTACATGTCACATCAAACTAATCTAAAAACCACTAACTGAGCTGTACTTAAATTGTGTATTGGGCATATTAAAGGTCTATCAAGTGTAGGTACAGTAAAACCTTATTGTCCAAGTTGAAGCATGTAACTAAAGAGAGCCCGGGAAGAAGTTCTACTATATTAGTGAATAATTAATCAAGTGGAGAAACCCCTAAAATAAATACACATGGTAGTAGTGAGGTGGCACATAAAACATATTTACAAATGTCTCACAGTTTACACTGTATCAGCCAGTTATCCCCTTACAAGAAGCTATTTGGTTAAAACTATCACTAGGCTATGAGCAATAACTATATATATCGTGTTGCTGAATACAGTATATTTAGTTAAAACATAGTATAACACATGGCACTAACAGCATCGTATCAGGTATTTTCTGAAAAATTGCCTATAAAGGAATAAGTATTAAAGTCAATAATACTGGCAAATCTGCTAGCTAGAAGTGGAAAATCACGTAACAATGGCAATGGGGAACTGTCTCCAAACTAACTGTTGTAGATTTGTAAAAGGTGAGTTTTTATTATTCTAGAGCAGGCTGATAAACATGACTAAGAAGGAACAGATAACAGTTAACTATGAGATCATACCTGTATATTAACTTAAGATAATAGATAACAATGAGTATCAATGACTAGTATGCTCATGGCACTAATAACCTTGCTAAGACTCTATGTATAACTTTCACTTATTATCAGCTAAAGGGTTAACACAATATTCATGGATATGTCAACATGTGAGGAAACTATAAACATTTAAGACTAGATTAGCGTCTACTACATAGGGCTCGTGTAGGTATCAATAAGTCAAAGCTGAAGAGGGGCCTGTTGTTGGAGCAGATGGTCAAGGCCTCAGCTACATAAGTTCTAAAGTCACCCCACTCCAGCCCTTATATAGCGGCTTAAGGGTAAGATAAACACAGGCTGTGGTGTGGGTCTGCATGGCTTGTGGGTAACAGTAGAAGATTTGTCAATAAGTTTAACAGCGCAATGCTGTACAGGTCCTGCATGGATGTCTGATGGCCGTAGGGTGCTGTACTGTTCACAGGAATTTAATTGTTCCGCCATCAGGGGTATGGGGCTCCCTTTTCCTATCTTGCACACCGCCACTATAATCCAAGGCTCACCTCTTCTCCAGTGCAGCGAGTTTGACTCATATAGCCTGGTAACTTGGTCTGTCGCCATGGTCAGCAATGCATTCTTTAGATCCCGAGGCAGGGTGGTATCTGCGATGAGGGATCGCTTTGGCTCCAATGCGGCAAACTGAAAAGACATGTCCGCTGCCTAGTCTCCTCTCTCCCTTGCAGTGTATGCCTTAAATGGCGTGTGTAAGGTCTTCACTACTTGCCCGCAGCAGTTGCCTGTAACCTCTAGGTTCTTGAATACGTTAGGTATGAGGGCCTCTTGGGATCGCAGGTAGGGAGATAGAGAGAGCTGGGGATGTTTCCCGGCAATGGCCGGAGTGACTCTTGTTAATCCTGATGAATCAGTAGTGTAGATCAATGGGTCGTCTGTGTACAGTTGTGTCTAGTCGGAACTCACTGCCCCTGATAAAATGTTAGTTGAGACCTGGCCGGTCTTCCCTTCCTGTACTCATTCGTGTATGAGCGGAGTTGGGGATAGAGAGTCTTCTACTGGGCATACCGTGTTAGGATCTTGACAGGTTAGGTGAGAGGCACCATCTTGATAGCGCAGTTCAACAATAAGAGATCGCAAGTCGCCAAACTGTCTGTCAGCCTTGCTGCACAATCCTTCCAACAAAAAACTAAGGTGCATGGAAAACTCCTCCATCTTCAGAGTATTGCAAGGGAACTATTAACATATTAGATGATACACCGGGAGGCAAGCTGGTCCATCGAATGGATATCTGGCACTTCAAATATAATGATGTACTCCCCGTCACGGCCTAAACTGGCTAGCGGGCCTATGTGTCATTTCCAACGCAATAATGTTGTATCTTAGATCCAGGATACTCTGGTACATGTTAAGAGCAAGACGTAAAAAGATTTATGTTTTTATAATGCCATAAATTGATATTTTAATAATCAACCTTCAGGAGCTCTGCAATGGCACGTCTTGTTGCTGTGACAGTTCGCTCCGCCCCCCCCTTAAAAGTATATTAATATAACTGTGTTGGTTATGCAAAACTGGGGAATGGGTAATAAAGGAATTATCTATCTTTTAAAACAATAACAATTCTAGTGTAGACTGTCCCTTTAAGCTATTAAAAATGGAGCTGTAAACTACCGAAGCGACCGACAGCTAAAAGTAATTTATGGCTCCATTTTAGTACCAGGTTTTCATTGAAAAAGTTTCTGCTTTGCGTGCAGTCGCTCTTTTCGTGTAGGTGTAAGTTAGCGCTGTGTTAACACTTCCCGATGCCAGATTTCATTAATAGATTACTATGGTAACCCGACCTTACACTACACTCTAGATCGCATATACGGCGCTGCATACAGCGCGTATATTTTCCCCGTCGTTTACTGTTAAAACAAAATCAAACACCTAATGCATGCGCAATATCTACCTCAATGCAATTACCTAAATAAGCTATTAACTCTTAAACCACCAACCCCCCACAACAAAAATAACAAATTTAATTACTTAGCCCCCTAACCTAACATCCCCTAAATTAACCCCCATTACATTAATTTAAAAAATCCTAAATTACAATTAAATAAAAAATCCTAAATTACAATTAAAATAAAAATCCTAACTTTAATTTTAAAATGAAACCTAAGATTAAATTACAATAATTAAATCTAAAATTACAAAAAATAAGAAAGGCTAAAATTACAGAGAAAAATAAACCAAATGATCAAAACTAAAAAAAATTAAACCTAATACCTAGCACCTAGATTACGAGTTTTGCGTTGCGGCTTTTAGCGCTAAAAAAAATGGCAATTTCAGCGTAAAAGCAGTAATGCACTATTGGGAGTCATGTCGGTATAGCTATACTGCAAGCATTTTGGCCTTTAACGCAACGTCAATCCCCCTACTCCAAAAAATTTATTATTACAGGTTGTGCGGTGAGGCTAAAATGCTTGCGTTACAGCCTATACTGATATGATCCATACCGCCATCTGAGAGCAAGAGTTATGAATTTTGTGTAACAAAAATGTTTCACAAAACTAAACTGTTACAAAGTACACTAACACCCATAAACTACCTATTAACCCCTAAACTGAGGCCCTCCCGCATTGCAAACACTAAATTAAACTTATTAACCCCTAATTTCTACCCAAGCCTTGCAAGAAAATACAGAACTTATCTCAGCTGTGCCCCTGCTTTGCAAAAAGCCTGATTTTTAAACATATCTACCCAAGCCTTGCAAGAAAATACAGAACTTATCTCAGCTGTGCCCCTGCTTTGCAAAAAGCCTGATTTTTAAACATATCTACCCAAGCCTTGCAAGAAAATACAGAACTTATCTCAGCTGTGCCCCTGCTTTGCAAAAAGCCTGATTTTTAAACATATCTACCCAAGCCTTGCAAGAAAATACAGAACTTATCTCAGCTGTGCCCCTGCTTTGCAAAAAGCCTGATTTTTAAACATATCTACCCAAGCCTTGCAAGAAAATACAGAACTTATCTCAGCTGTGCCCCTGCTTTGCAAAAAGCCTGATTTTTAAAG